>NC_142178.1:39247500-39432500 GCF_026936395.1 Plectropomus leopardus | reverse complement strand
TCATAATTTATATAAACTGTGATCAGATTTCCTCTCTGTTGTAAATGTGGAATCTGCACTGTGATCGCTGCGTGATAGTTTTTCGTGTCGCTGCGTAGTAGTTTTTCGTGTTGTCATTTTTTCGTGTGTGTTTCAGGAGCGTCTGGAGTCTCTGGTGTTCGGCCTGCTGCGTCAGAGGAAGCTGGACTTTCTGGATATTTACAGTGATGAGACGATCGTGGCGGCTAAAGCCATCGTCTCTCAGGTACGACACCTGACACGTCGAACATTCGGTTATTTCCTTTTAAAATAGTAAAACTGTTAAAGTGTCGTGTTTGTGTTTTTTCAGTGCGTGGCAGAAAACGTTTTGCACATAGAAGAAATTGACACTGAAGTCGTCACTAAGTAAGTAAAAACTGATGAAATGAAGCTGATTTTGAGGACGACGCCAAGCTAAACGTCACGCTGAGCTTCGTGCTGGCTGCATTCATTACTGTGCTAAAGAAATGGAACGCTTCTCGTGAAACGGGATGTTTTTAAGTGTGTAAAACGTGTTTTCAGGCTAGCCGACCAGATGCGTCTGATGACGTTCCCTCAGTGGTTTGAGCTGCTGGAAACCATCTTCGAGAGTTTCCTTCTCTTCCTGCAGAGGATCAAGGTGAGTCGAAGCTCCTCGGCTCTCCTCGTCTTTGTGGTCGTGAAAGTAGAAATTTCAAGACCTGGAGAAGTTTTGGAAAACTAAATATACCCTTTTGGGAAAGTCATTGAATTTGACTCACAAACCTAATAATGACGCATGATGTGTTCAAGGACTGTTGGGAATTTGAACATTAAGTTCAGTTTTTACAGTTTCTGGCCACGATAAATGGTGTCATTTTTTGTGATTTTTAAAAAAAAAATTTAAAAGAAAAAAATTACCCAAATAAAATTTATAGAATTTTATTTTTTTTTTAAAGAAAATATGCCTTTCAAAGCCTTTGGGTCTGTGGGTTTGGAGGTTGTGACTTTTGTAAAAATCACCAAAATTTTTTTAAGAAAAAAAATAAAAGGCCAGTATTTTCTTTAAAAGTAAGCAAACAAATTAAGGAAAATAAAAGGCCAAATTTATTTCTTTAAAAGTCCCCCCAAAAATGTAAGAAAAAAAGGGCACATTTAAAAAAAAAAAAAAGGAAACACCCCCCCCCATTTGCACCACCCCATCCCCTCTCATAAATAACTAACAGTCCCTTAGTTATATCTAAATACTCAAGTATACGTTTAATATGCATTTTAAAAAGCTGTTCTATAGTACTGAAAAAGTACCGATAAGGAGGATTGACGGTTGTTTCTGGTCTTTAACATTTCCTGCAAAGTCGTGGATTTTTTGGGGTAAAAATGTGCGTGAACGCTGTCAGGTGCTCATGCTGATAAAGAATTTATAATTTTTTTCCCTGCTGTCTGTCTGTCAGGCCACTCTGAACGTGGTTAAAAACGTGGTTCTGGAGGTTCTGGCCTCGAACCAGAAGACCCGGCTCCTGGAGGAGGCCGGATCAGGGGCTTCAGTTGAGGAGGCTCCCGGCGGCCCGTCGCTCCTGCAGGGCGAGGCCGAGCTGGCCTACCTCACCCACGAGGGTCTGTTCATCAGCGACGCGCTGAACGACGCCCAGCAGCAGCAGCAGCAGCAGGTGGCGGCGGCGGTCCAGGATCAGAGCGCCGCTCCGGGCTCCAGAGTCCAGCAGAGTCGGACAGAGGCAGCCGGCAGCGACTCTGTTTCGGGGACCGCGGAGACGTCCGTCTGCAGAGAGCAGAGCTTCATGTACGTTACCAAATATTTCTCTCTTTATTTACTCTTTGTCTTTTTTTTTTCCAGAAGGATTTTAACTCAGCGATGTCCAGTTTGTTTTTTCCGTTTCTTTGTTACTCCGACAGAAAACACGAGACGCAGATGCTTCAGATAGAGACGCAACTTTTAGATTTTGATCATGAACTCATTTAAGGCTTAGAATTAAATTATGTCATCAATAGAGCCGTTAATCGATTTAAATATTTAATCCTGATTTATCGCAAATTAATCACATTTTTATTTAATAATAATAATAATAATAGATATTTATTTATAATGCACTTTACATTTGAAGCAGATCTCAAAGTGCTACAAGATAAAAACATTAGCATAAAAAAACTGATAAAAAACAACCAAAATAAAAGCGTAAAAATTAAATTAAAGCATATTTTCTCTAAATGTACCTTAATGGGTTATTTTTCAGGTTTTTATGACTCTTTTCAACATGTGAAACGTGTTAGTGTTTGACAGTTATATTTTTGTGTGTGTGTGTGTGTGTGTGTGTGTGTGTCTGCAGGTCCGGTGAAAACATGATGCCGACCGATCTGGAGCTGAACCGCGTGATCAACAACATCCAGGAGCTGCTGTACAACGCGTCCGACGTCAGCCACGACCGCTGCGTCAAAGTCCTCACAGCCAGAGCCAAGGTCCGAACCGTCCAACGCTTTATTTTCACGAAGTCTCTCGTGATGTTTCAGTCTATTTTATCTTTACTTCTTCGTTGTTTTCCGAACGTAATAAAACTCATAAAAACCTCAGTGTGTTTTATAAGATTTGACCCCGCCTCTTGCGTCAACAGGACGGCTCTCTGGAGCGTCTGAGCTCGGCGGAGTTCGTGTGTCTCTCTCAGGCCGTGGAGGGTTTCGTCAGGGACACCGAGGAGTTGTGCGGCAGGCGCAGCGTTTCCCTGAGGGGGGCGCTGCAGAGCCAGGCGAACCGCTTCGTCCACCGCTTTCATGACGAGCGCAAGACCAAACTCAGGTGACCTGCTGCTCAAACGTTTTTTTATTGTACAAACTGTTTAGGCATTTAATGCATACGCAGTCCGTAAGTCATGAAAATCCTGGATCCTGGAAATCCTGGAATTTGCAAATAACAATTTCCAGGCCTAGTATATTTTAAAAATCTTGAAAAAAAAATTCATTTGAAAATCTAATGATAATTTCAGTTTTTACAGTCTCTGGTTGTGAAATCGTGTGATTTTTGGAAGGCATGTTGAGTTTAACCCCACAAGAAATAAAAAAAAATGCCAAATATTTCTAAAGAAAAAAGAAATCACCAAAATATATCTGTAAAAAATGGCCCCCTCAAAAAAAATTTAAGAGAAAAAATTGCCAAAATCTTTTATTAAAAAATCACTTACAACTTTAAAAAAAAAAATCACAATTTTTGTTCTTTAAAAGACACAAGAAAGTTTTTGTGCAAAAATATTAATTTGTAAAGTAAATGCAGTGGAGTAGAAACAGAAAGTAGCATGAGAAGAAAATACTCAAGTAAAGTACACGTACCTCAAATGACTTGAGTACTTGAGTAAATGTAGTAAGATTCCACCACTAAAGTTTACAAATATTTGGCATTTTGCCGGTTATCTGTATCTATTTTGCAGAGAAAGTTTCAGCATGAGAGGAACTTTAAATCTGTAAAACCTCAGGGAGTTTTTTTTTTTGTTTAAATTTTCACTTGATTTTATTAAAAAAAAGTTACTGTGCCCTTACTGTATATAAAGAAAGTTACAGTTTTGATTAAATATTTGCTAAAAGCATTTAATCAATGTTTGTGTTGGAGTTTGTTACATTACAGATTATAAACATTGACAGAAAGATTGTTTTTATTGTAAATGCATATCAGTTATCGGTCTCATTAACTACTAATACTTGGTCGTGATAAACGTAATATCCGTCGACCGTAGTCCTGATGTTTGTTCGTTGTTTTGCAGCCTCCTCCTGGATAACGAGCGCTGGAAGCAGGCGGAGGTTCCTGCCGAGTTTCAGGATCTCGTGAACTCCATCGCTGATGGAAGAATAACACTACCAGAGCGCAAAATCCCAGGTACCAACAAACCCCAAACCCCAAACCTGCTCTAAACATGCCTCTGCCTCTGCCTGACGAGGTATCCAGCGAGGGCAGAAAACCTCCAAAAACTGTAATAAGAAAAGTTCCCACATCTGTCTGAAAATCATTTTATTTTGAAACACAGTGACTCTTATCCACATACTTTGTACATCAGCAAGCAGCTGCTTTAAACGTTACAAAGGCTGTTTTATTCCCAGCAGCCAAATTTTTTTTATATGATTTATTTAAAACGGAAAAAGAAAATAGAGATAATAATTCTGCAGACAAGCAGACAGACAAATAAAAGGTTTGATTAATTCATTAATTTAAACCTGTACACAAATTAACTAAAGATATATACATACACCCACACACCCAAAATCAAATGCCTGCAATTTTTCATTTTTACAGAAAAAAGAAAAAGATAAACTAGGGAAAAATGAATATTAAGAAGCCAAAAAAACTGTAACCCTTTTTTAAAAATCACCAAAAATTTTTAAAGAAAAAAAAACCCACCAAAATCTTTTCTATAAAGAAAACGGCAACAATTTGTGAGGAAAAAAAATCACCAAACTGAAAAACAACTAATATTTTATACCAAAAATAAGATAAATTCAGTGAAGTAGTAGAAAAAAGTGACATAATAAGAAAATACTCAAGTAAAGTACAAGTACCTCAAATTTGCACTTAAGTACACTACTTATTCCACCACTGAAGCTTTATTTTGTACATGTTTATTTTGTGATTTCTAGCTGATTTTATCATCTATCATTATACCAAGAGGTATTTTCATAAACTCTTTCAGTTTCAACCAATCTTTCTGTATCTGTACTTCTGTTCATTCAATTCGTTCCACAGTTACCAAATAACATTATTTTGGTTTAATGATTATTTGTTTCTCAAATATTGTAAACAGTCGAGCTGAAAAACTGCCCACCAGCCGGGCAAACGTTCTCATTTTACAGCTAAACAGTACACCAAAAAATATGTTTCTGATAATATTTGAGACAAAAAAAAAAAAACAGGCGATGTAGTAAAATAATCTTGATTTATATTTGATCAGCGCTGCTTAATTTGAACTGTTTGACTGCAGAGCAGATTGTGTCTTTTCAAGGTGTTTGGAAAGACATGTTTGTAAAAAAACAGGAATCAATAAACCGATGTGGAAATATTTATGATAATCACAAAAAACATCAGCTTCCCAAAACAAACTGAGCTTTATTGATATTTGTGATGTTTTTTGAAGACGTGAGCTGTGACATGTGGACTGTCTGTGTGCAGGTCCAGAGGACAGGAAGCCCACCGAGTTTCTGCTCGTCAACGGGCAGAAATACGCCGTCGTCGGGTACGTGAGCGAAGAGTTAGACATGTTCGGTGTCACACGGCAGTTAAATCAAAGTACACGCTTTCCATTAAAATGCCACAATAATTCAAGCTCATCTTTTTAAGCACAAACTGAAGTCAGAAAAATCTACGTTTTGCAGAATGAATGTTTGTCGTCTTTGTGTTTCTTCAGGACGGTTCTGCTGCTGATCCGGATCTTTCTGGAATACTGTCAGTGTGTCAACGACATCCCATCCATCGCCACCGACATGCTGACGCGTCTGTCGGACCTCCTCAAGGTCAGAACCACCGCAGATACTCAGACCACATCCGTGTTAACCCCGTCAGTCCCAAAGAACCCCGGCACATCCGAAATCTCGTTTTTTTTAAAAAGAAAATATGATTTAACATCTTATTGACTCAGTTTGACCTTTCAAATATTCAGGGGCTTTTCAGGCTACGTTATCTTAGCAATTCATCAAAATCACAGCAGCAAGTTTCACCCCGTCAGAGTTTAACCCCTTCACTCTGTGCTTCAGGTTACAGCGCCGCCATGAGGTCATTTTGGCGTCACTTTGTAAAGTAGGGATGCAACGATGCATCGAGAGGCAGTTAAAAACCGATACAAAATATGTGAGTTTCAAATCGGTGAAATGAAAAATGAACTGCGATACTTTTCTTTGAACAGCAGAGGGTGTAATCAACTTTTGACTTCGCTTGCTCGACATGCCACGTTACTACGTGTCCGACATCCTACGTCATATCTGAGACTAGAGACAGCTCGCCAACGTCAATAAGACGAAGCAAAGGCTCAGCAACAGGCAATATTTAAACACAAGATTCACCCTCCACTTTCAAATCGCTTCAATCGCTTCCTCAAGTCAGAAAGAAATAAATGCCCGAAGATAACAGAAAAGACAAAAACAGAGTGTTAAACTACACAAATAGTACAACTAACATGATGCAGCATGAGAGCCGGCATCATGGTGAGGCGCTCCAGTTAGCCCCGCCTACACACGTACATACTCTTTAACAACAACACGGCAAATAAAAAACTACACGGCCAAACCGCACTGACAAGCTGCGACCTCGCTCGCCCAAACGAGCCAAAGCGAGAGCCCGACTGGTCTCCACGAGTGAGAAAAGACCAACTTCAAACTCGCCCTCTCTGCTTTCCCCTCTAAAGCAAACATTCAACCCTTTAACCTTTTAACCCTTACCTTTCCTCAGCAGCCTCCTCTGTCCCAGCTCAGGGTTTTAACAGCAGGGGGCAGCGTGAAAGTCCTGAAATGCATTCATTATATAGTTTGTATTTTGCTTTTATACCTCAGAAATAAAAAGGGGATTATTTAATTTGATAAAGAAAAGAAGAAAAATGCAGTAGTTTGTATAATTTTAATTGAAATAATTACCGGAATATTTTTCAGTCATAATTTTTCTGTAATCTAGTTTTATATTTTAAAAAAAGTCGTGAGAAAATCGTATCGTGAGCCCCGTATCGTGAATCGGTACGTCCCTGTTGCAAAGTAAATAAAACATGTTATTGATCTGAAGCCCTGCAGCCGTTAATTTAACACTTCGTTTAACAGCAGTTCTTCTTCTCCCGGTGTGTTTTCTGCAGCACTTCAACTCTCGGAGTTGCCAGCTGGTTTTGGGAGCCGGAGCTCTGCAGGTCGTCGGCTTGAAGACCATCACCACCAAAAACCTCGGTACGACCAGCTGCACGTCACATCTGTGAGGTTAACGAAGTAAAAACATACAGGAGAGTTTCCTCCTGAAGGAGCTTTAAACGAGTCAGGTTATCTTCATAAATACAAGTGGGTTAGTAGGTTTTTAAATATTTTTCACATTTCTGGTGCCTGATATTTAGACTCTGTGTGTGTGTGTGTGTGTGTGTGTGTGTGTGTGTGTGTGTGTGTGTGTGTGTGTGTGTGTGTGTATGTAGCGTTGGCGTCCCGCTGCCTGCAGCTGGTGGTTCACTACATTCCCATCATCAGAGCTCATTTTGAGACCAAACTGCAGCCAAAGCAGTTCAGCGTCCTCAGACACTTCGACCACATCACCAAGGTAACAAACATTTAAAAAGACACACACACACACACACACACACACACACACAGAGCTCTGATACTCTACAAGATGCGTGTTTGTATCCCTAAAGTGTCAGAGAAACAGTCTGTTTTCAGCTTTGTGATGAAGCATTTTAAAGACGTTATGTTGTTTAAGAAAGAACATTTTTCTCACCACACATAAATGAACTTTTTCTTTTCTTTGAGTCATTTTGGTAAAATGTTGCCGTCGGTGTTTCTGAGGCTGTTTGTTGCGTTTTGCAGGACTACAACGATCACATAGCAGAGATCTCTGCTAAACTGGTGGCCATCATGGACAGTCTGTTTGAGAAGGTTTTATCAAAGGTGAGTTCAGGTTTTAAATGTTGAGACTTTGCAGAGTTAAGGAGACGTTTCTGTGGTGCTTCACGTCTGTAACGTACAGGGTTCATGGAATTTGCAAAAAAGCAGTTTCCAGGTTTAGAAAAGTTCTGGAAAACTAAATAAACTCTGAATTTCTGGAAAAGTCATTGAATTTTGTTTAACAATCCTGTATAATAACACATGATGTGTTCAATGACTGTCATAAATCCAACTATTTGTACAGTTTCTGGCTGTGATAAATGGTGTATTTTTGGTGTGTTTTTTTGGGTTAGGGTAACCTTTTTAAGAAAACATGCCTTTCAAACCCACGTGCAACCAAAAATTTGTAAAGGAAAAAAAATTACCAAATTTTTAAAGTTTAAAAAATACTAAAGAAAAAAAAATGCTAAAATGCATAATTTTTAAAATTTGCTAAGAAAGTTTTCAAGAAAAAAAAATCAGCAAAATGTTTTCTAAAAAACAAATAAAATCAGGAAAATATCTATTAAGAAAAGAAATGTCCCAGAGATTTTAAAGAAAACATACCTTCCAAACCCCAAAAACGTTTTAGGAAAAGAAACCACTAAAAATTTAAGAAAAATAAATACATTTTAAAAAGCCAAGATTTCCTTTTTAAATGGCACCAAAAAGTTAAGATAAAAAAATAAAAAAACTTTTTTTTCCCTTAACAATTATACTTTTTTTTTTTTTTTTTTAAAAAAAGGCCCAAAGTATAATTGGGCAATAAAATAAAATAAATAAAAGATTGCCTCCCTCTTTTTGCACCCCCCCCCCCCTTTCATAAATAATGAACAGTCAGTAAGTTAGATTTTGTGTAGTCAGTTCTAATCCTGTTCTGAATTTATTATATTTTAGATAATATATATTTAAAGAAGCTGTCAGGGAACGTATGGTCTTTAAAGATTTGCCTCAAAGTCCTGGAAAAGTCCTGGAGATTTATTAGTAAAATGTGTAGGAACCCTGACTGCAGGTTGATGTTGATTTATCACTTTGTTGTTGTTGTTGTTGTTGTCGTTGTCAGTATGAAGTGAAGGCTCCGATGCCGTCGGCCTGCTTCAGAAACGTCTGCAAACAGATGGCGAAGATGCACGAAGCCATTTCTGAACTTTTACCTGAAGAACAGACGCAGGTGAGACTCGACTCACTCTTCTGTTGTTGATAAAAATAAGATGTGATTAGTGTGAGTGTTGAGGTGTGCAGGTGTGCAGGTGTGCAGGTGTTCAGGTGTTCAGGTGTGCAGGTGTTCAGGTGTGCAGGTGTGCAGGTGTTCAGGAGGTGTTCAGGTGTGCAGATGTGCAGGTGTTCAGGTGTTCAGGTGTTCAGGTGTGCAGGTGTGCAGGTGTGCAGGTGTTCAGGTGTTCAGGTGTGCAGGTGTTCAGGTGTGCAGGTGTGCAGGTGTTCAGGAGGTGTTCAGGTGTGCAGATGTGCAGGTGTTCAGGTGTGCAGGTGTGCAGGTGTGCAGGTGTTCAGGTGTTCAGGTGTGCAGGTGTGCAGATGTGCAGGTGTTCAGGTGTGCAGGTGTGCAGGTGTGCAGATGTGCAGGTGTTCAGGTGTGCAGGTGTGCAGATGTGCAGGTGTGCAGATGTGCAGGTGTGCAGGTGTGCAGGTGTGTGAACAGAAACCTGCTGCAGTCTCACACAGACGAGTGTGTTCCTCCACAGATGCTGTTTCTGAGGATTAACGCCAGTTTTAAAATGCACCTGAAGAGGCAGCTGGCTCGACTTGGGGTTGTTAATGATGGAGGGCCGCAGCACGGGTAAAACACACACACACACACACACACACACACACACACACACACACACACACACTCGTTTAAAGATAACGACAGGGCTCATCCTGTCCTGCAGTGTTTGTAAAGAATGATTTTTTCAGCTTTCTTTATTCTTCACGTTCTTCACGTTTTTAAACATTACAACACAAAAAAAAACTTCCATCAAGAAAACCCTAAATTGTTTTCATTAAAAATCACCAAAAAAGTGAACAAACAAAAATCACCAAAATGTATTCTTTAAAAATTGTCAAAAAATTTTAAGGGAAAAAAAAATTTACAACAAAAAGAGTAAACGGTGACATGGAAATAGTGAAAATTTAAAGAAAATCTCCCAGAAAAGTAAAGCTACAATGTTCTTATTAAACTAAAAAAAAGAAAAAGCCAAAAAACAGGAGCGCTTCTTGAAACTACCAACCAAGACACTCATCTTAATGCATGTGTGAACTGTGCATGTGTGAACTGTGCATGTGTGAACTGTTCATGTGTGAACTGTACATGTGTGAACTGTACATGTGTGAACTGTACATGTGTGAACTGTGCATGTGTGAACTGTGCATGTGTGAACTGTGCATGTGTGAACTGTTCATGTGTGAACTGTGCATGTGTGAACTGTGCATGTGTGAACTGTGCATGTGTGAACTGTTCATGTGTGAACTGTGCATGTGTGAACTGTTCATGTGTGAACTGTGCATGTGTGAACTGTGCATGTGTGAACTGTGCATGTAAGCATCCTGTCTGTGGTGGCTGTTTACAGGCTGGTGGTGGTGGACGTTGCGTTCTACACGGAGAATATCCAGGCGCTGAAGAGCCTCGAGCGGCTCGACCTCAACATGGCCGAAATCTGGGAGCAGAAGAGGTGATGGAGGACGGAGACGGGACGTCCAGGACCGACCCGAAGACGTTGGGGCCGACCTCGGGGGCCGACGGCGGCCGACTGAGAGTGGAGGAGGCCCGGCGGGACCAAAACTACAAAACTGGAAGGAGAAAAAGAGCAGCGAGAAGCCGGGAACCGCTCCACCTTAAAAGACTTCAAGTAACACTCAGAGCCTCCTTAAAAACTGCTGTCACCTCATCTCACTGTGTGCAATCCGACAGAAATACTGGTAAATTATTAGAGACACTTTTAGTGGGAGCCAAGGGTGTAGATAATGTTTAAGAAATGGCGGGGTAATTTATTTTTCTGTCTTCTTGAAAACATTCTATACTGTGGCGGACTTTTTTTTCTGCGGATGTCGGAGCTGAAGGGATTTTGATCACCGACGAACACAAAACTTTCTGTCGCTGGTTTCGCAGACTTTTGCTCAGACTTCCCGCCGAGGATTCAGGGTTCAGATAATTTCTCTCCTTCCTGCTCTGAAAGAATCAACAGGGTTCCTTCATGATGTTTCCACACTTTTTTCCTTCATCAGCTGGTTTTGGTTTTAATCGCCGTGGTGACTGCGGAAAAAATGGATTCTTAAAACTTTTATACTCCAGAACAAGAATATTTTCCAGACTTGTTGTGTTCAAGGCCTGGAAATCAAGACAGTTTTGAGACCTGGAGGAACCCAAAAATGTGTAATCGAAGAGTTGATTTTCCGAAAAATTTAAAATAAACAACCAGACTGTGAAAATTATTGTGACTCAGCTACATCCTGTTGTTACCAAAGTAAGACGCTTTCTAATTCAGGAAAAAACTCTTCTACTACATATTTTTTCCTTGAAACAGTCGAATTATGCATTAAGTTTCCTCCGGTCCTGATGACGAAGGTAATTTTTATACGTGTAGTTATTGATGAGAGTTTGCAGAACATGAAGCATGAAAATCAGCTGTTGACTCAAACGACTGCTCTCCCGCCGACTGTAGTTTTATTTAACGTGCACGAACACAGCGTCAGCTTTTTGTTTCCTCCGAGGCTCAAACGACTCGAAACGGAGCAGAAAATCAGATTTTATTTTATTTTTCACTTTGTCTCACTGTTTTCTAAATGAAACAAAAACTTGTTTATCCAAAATGAAATTCAAATCATGCCAAACCCAAAAAACAACGTCAAAAGTCAGCTTCTCGTCGCCTCAGTCATCATTGAGTGTGTTTACATGCACAAAATATTTTGGTGTTGGTGTTTCTGAAAATATTGACTGACAATATTCCTACTAAGCTATTTACATAATAATTAATATTAATAACTTTATTTGTATAGAATCAAACAAAGCAAAGCAGAAACGAGATACACAGACGGCGATAAGATTAGGTAAGATGATGATAAATTAAAACCAGAGAACAAATAATGCAAGATGCAGGACGCATAATGTAAATCATAAGACATAATACAAAGTCATAGACCAAAAACAACAGGAACAATAAAAGCAATCAACCCACAAATAAAATGAAGTAAAACAGATAAAACTAAAATTAAAAAGATTCAATAAATACAAAAGAAATAAAAAGACATCACATAAAAGCAAGTCTATAAAAATGGCTTTTGAGAAGTGATTTAAAAAAAAAAAAATTAATTATTCCTCTAGTATTCTCGTTTACATGCAGCCGTGTATACTCTGTTTAACGTGCCCGAAATATCGTCAAAATACAGAGAAGTGGAACAGCTGCAGCTTTTCGCACATATCCAAAAACGTTAACATAAAACAGTCTTTGATAAAGTCTAAGTCTAATTCTGAATATTTAAGTGAGATGTAGTTTACATTACCTGCATCAACTTCAAAATATCGTCATATTTCGGACGTAGTAGGCAATAATTAACTTACCGTTATGGAAGCCAATTTCTGCCAATGTGATCAAGAAAGAAAAAAAGATCCTGTTATCATTAAAATAAATTTTTCAAAAAATAATGTCTAAAGTATCTCAAATTGGTGATTTTTAGTAACGACTTAAAAATAATAGCTTATTGTTTTAATGAAGTTTCTCATTATTTTGTGAATAAAAAAACACATCATTTTGATAGTTTCTCATGATTTTGTTATAAAAACATTTTGAGACAGTTTCTCATTTAATAATGAAAAACTGATTTTAAGAGAAACTTTCTCATCATTTAACATCGTAAAAATCATTATGTTGTGAAATATTCTTTTACAATGAAATAGTATATAGTATGAAATAGGAAAAGTTTCTTAATATTATGGGATAAAAAAATTCAGAGTTCCACATTATTTTGTTGTATAAAAAATTCATTATTTTGAGAGTTTTATAAAATTTTCTGATTAAAAAAAATCATAATATTGAAAGTTTCACATTACTTTGTGAATCTTTCCTTTTTTGCGTTAAAATGTCTCTGGAGTTTCTCATTATTTTATGATTTAAAAAAAAATATTTAGAGATTTCCATGTTTGTGTTTTAAAATTTTGAGAGTTTCACATAATTTTGTGATAAAATATTTTGAGAAGTCTTCTTATTATTTTGTGATTTAAAAAATCATTATTTTGAGAGAATTAGCCATTATAATGACTTAAGGGATTGTTTTTTATTTTTGGCAGAAATGGTCTTCCGTAACTTCACGCTTCATTGAAACTGCAGGTAGTCCTGTGACTTCAGCAGAGTCTGAATACCTGTCCACACCTGTGCAGGCTGTTGCAGCACTGACCGTGCTCGGCCACTTCATTTTTCTTTAAAACATCAGATTTTCTGTTCCTGACGTTCAGTCGTTCTGAGCAAAAACAAACGAACACAGCTGACCAGCTGCGGTCACGTCACCTCCGGCCTCCGAAACCAAACGACGACACTACAGCCAGCGACTGGCTCCAAAAGATAACATCAAGAAATGACAGCAGGATCTCACGTGCCCCTTTCTTACTGCATTAAACAGCTAAAGTACTTTGATACAACACGTTTATTATTTATTTTCTCCAGCAAATTATCCCGTTTATCACGAGAAAACTACTCGGTTATCCTGAGCTCGTGATACTACAGCTGGTCTCAGCTGCCCCAAAAACAAATCATCTCTACACACGAGGGTGAACTCAGAGCGTCTGATCATGTGATCATGTGACCATGTGATCATGTGACCATGTGATCATGTGACCATGTGATCATGTGACCGCAGCTGTCAGTCTGTCATCACTGTCTGCTTCAGAAGTGCCTACTTTAGATCTGAGACGACACATCTGAGCTCTCCACTACAGTGTGCCTACCATACCACTGTGTGTGTGTGTGTGTGTGTGTGTGTGAGAGAGTGTGTGTGTGTGAGAGTGCGTGTGTGAGAGTGCGTGTGTGAGAGAGTGAGAGTGTGTGTGTGTGTGTGTGTGTGTGTGTGTGTGTGTGTGTGTGTGAGAGTGTGTGAATGAGTCTGGTTGCATGTCTGAGGATCCAAAATGTCTTGAATCCTTCAAACCTGATGTGAATAAAACAGGATGATGGAGCGACGCGTTGTTTCTCACTCTGTTCAACATTTTGGTTTCTTTTCTAAACCGACACGTTGCCAAAATTGTCCCACACGGGCACCGATGTGACTTTAAGCGTAGTCTGCGTGACGTGTAGGCTAGTAAACCGAGGACTGCCCGCTGTCGACCGTTTCAAACATGACTTAAATTTTCTAAATTGGTCCAAATGTGTTTCTTAGGTTGCAACAAAGTCTAAATAATTAAATGTAACCTTTTATATGAGAAACAACAAAACCAAAAACAACTTCAAAAGTGTTTTTGTTATAAATCTAATATTATAATTTATTATAATTCCCCCTCTAATATCTGTTTTATTTTGCTGTGAAAACGTACGTTTCTCCCTGAAAATCTGTAGTTGTTCAAACGTCTCCTCAAAAGCTACATTTTACAAGATTACATTGAACACATGAACATCAGAATTTAGCTTCAGCCAACTCTCATTTTTACTGAGTAGACCTTGAACGCATCATAATGTAACTCAGTGAAACCTCCATGAGCTGTGCTGCCAGATCGGGCAGTTTTTGGTGGCATTGTGCAGGAAAAAACGAGCGTGGGCGGGTGGAGAGAATTTGGGCTGGTTTTCCGTGAGTTGGGCGGGTTTTTTATTAAGTTACAAATTACAAGAATAATATAATATGAGATAATCTAATATAATCATAGCATAATGTAATATAATATGATAAAATATATTCAGTGAATACATTTTCTTTGTAGTCAGTCACTCAGCATGAATGTTTCATTTGTCCTTCACTGTGGCGAGAGGCAGCAGATAAAGACAAAGTCACCATAACTGTAATATTAGGAATTATAATATTAATCATTGAATATGTAAATAAACATCTGAAATCCTCAAAATAAATGATCTGCCGTGTGAAAGTGCATAGTGTGTGTGCGTGTAGTTGCACTGAATGCAATAATTATAAAAAGTTACCCAAAATAAGGTTAAAGTTTATCATGTTATTTGCTGAAATGTTAATGAGTTGCAAAAAGACGTCAGCAGCTTTATTAACGAATGTTTGGGCGACATTTTCCTGCTGGTTTTTTGATTATTTATGCTTCGGCTGCAGGCTTTCATAGCTTTTAATTATGGTACAGTAATAATTAGGTCAGCTAACATTATGATGCTTTACTAAATACTGGTCAAATATTTTTGCTGTTTTTTGGAGCAGTTTTTGGGCTGGAAACCATCAGCTGTATCTGGCCCTGCTTGCTTTGCTGAGATGAGGCCAGTCGCAGCAGCTCCATACGTGTTTCAAAAATTTTAGGGAGTTGCTGGGACTTTAGGACATTTCAAGGATTTCAGGATATTTCAAGGACATTTCCAGTGGACTGTATATGTGGGCAGTTGATCTAAGACTGAAACGGCTGTGTGTGTTTTGCAGGGTGAGTAAAATGAAGGTGAGAAACTTTAAATGTTTTTGATATTTAAAGTCTGCGTGGATGCACTGCTTTTGGGCTCATGTTACTAGCGTGGAAAAAAAAATGTTTGTGAAAGAAAATGTGTGTTTGAGTTGTAAATCATCTTTTAGGAGTAGATAAATAAATAGTTTAGTTAAATAGTAAATAAAATAAATAAAAGAAGCACTGAAATGCATTTAGACCAAAAAAGCCCTGCATATTTATAATTACATTAATGTATTATTTTCTGAATAGATGAGTGTTTTTTCTTTCATTTTTTTATTTATGTCTTTATTTTATTAAATAATTTATATAATTATTATATATAAATCATTTAATTATTAATTATTATTATTTAATTATTGTATTATTTTATTATCTTGATTTAAAGTCAGCTGATAATTTGTATTCATATGTAAACTTTTTTTATTTATTTATGCAAGTACTATCTATTTATTTTTTTCTTTTTATTTATTTATTTACTAGCCACCCGAAATTCACGCAAAGCATCATGGGAACATGGGAAGAAAACAAGAAAAATCCGTCTTGTTGGAGCACGATGACGTCACGTTCTATTACGTCATTCCACCCGCAGGCTTTATGACGCGCGTGTCTTTGATGCGTGCGTTTGGAGCGCGGGAACAGAAGGACAGAATCCTCGCGGTCAGTCCGCTTATTTAACTTTCACTTTGAAAAACACCAAATTATCTCCCGCGTTTCCTGCGCACTTTTGAGAAATTTGACAACAATAGACCTCAGAAGAAATACTTTATCATCTTCATTCGACTCCCTCCACCTGCTGCCATGTTTGCTCTGAGCTCGATTGCTGACAGACTCATCAGGTCTGTGCTGGATCTTGGTGGCCACAGTTCGTCCCCCGCAGAAACTGGGCTCGATGAATCGAACCCAGAGAACAGGGAACCACCGGCAGCCCAGCACGATGAGGGGGCTTCTTATCTGGACTTCCTGAGTCCTGAAAGGAAGCACGCGGTCTTGAGGCGGTGTGGGGCTTTACGCCCGATACGCCCAGTAGTCCACCCCGGGGATTTAGCTGTAAGGTACAGCAGAGTCAGGCTGCTGGTTCAGGGCGTCTCCAACAGGTCGGATGTGAGACTTGATCACCCCGGCGGCGATTTGGGCAAACCAGCCCCAAACCAGCGTGAGCCGGAAACGGCTCAAACACGCAGCGACGTCGATTGTGATTTGGGCAGCGAGAGTCCTGCGCGTCCTCCGTCCCTGTCCCTGTCCCCCTCGCCTCCCTCTGAGTTCTCCGCACCCAACGAAAAACCCTCAAAAAGAAGGAAGAGAAGAAGAAGAAGAAAAAGATGAGGGACAGATCGGGTTTAGAGGAAACTGAGCCTGTTTTAGCAGTTTTTATTCAGGCTCAAGCAGCAGCGTAAATCTTTTTGTATATATATTTTTTTAAATCAGCCTTCAGGCCCACCACTGTTCACGTGCCGTTATTTTAGGTGCGCAGGTTCATTCATGCGCGGCTCCGGAGAGGCAGAGAACCATCTTGCCTCATGTTTTTGGTGGCGGGCAGCAGTGGCGTACATATTGGGTTTACTCCGGGAGCTCCGGTTTTTCCCAAGTTTTAAATAAATTAAATAAATTTAAAAAAATGAATTAAAAACACAAAAACGTTTTGCTTGAATGTTTTTGATCACGCAGTGAAAAAAGCTCAAATCATCACTTAAAACGACAGATTGAATTATTCTCTCTGTTGTTTATGGAGCTTAAAACAGAGCCTGTTTTTGGGAGTTTTTCTGCTCGGCGTTTGCTGTCAGATGCAGTTTCAGTGAAGAGATGTGATGTGGAAAAAAGGCTTTAAGCAACAAAATTGCAAGAAATTAGATTTTTAAAATGATTTTTAACAAAGCTAAAGAGAGATGCCTTGGGGGGGACGAAAAAAGTTAGGTAATAAAGCATAATTATCATAATTACATATCTAAAATTATGTTACAGAGCTAAATATATATATATATATATATATATATATATGTATATATATATATATATATATATGTATATATTTTACTGATTATCAGATAATTTTAATTTTTAAAAAACAAAAACAAATTTCTCATCAATTTTGGGTCGTTCTTTTGAGAGAAATCGAGTGTCTTTGTTTCAAAACAATATGAACTTTTATCTTTATTTTTTCTCTGCTGAATATTCTGCTTAAAAAGAGACGTCTCATTCAGGAGATCTGTAAGAAAAGTTTCACTCGTTTGTTTGCTTTTGACGTTTTCTCAAATCCGGCACTTTGTTTTACGCTGCAGTTTTTTTACAAACCTTCAAAATATTTGTCTCATGTTTGTTGTTCCACCCTTAAAACCTGGAGAGACGTTACTTGTTGTGTTTAACCCTTTGAACTGTGAACAAGTTGGTGCAATTTCTTAAAAAAAAAAAAAAAGGGATTAAGCAACTTTGTTAAAAAATGCTCAACATATTGCAAAAAGCAGTAGATTTAAAAATGATCTTAAAAAAAGCTTTGGAAAAAATAAAGGAAGGGGAAAAACAACATTTCTAAATAAAATAACATTTATATATGTATCAGAATTTAAAATTATGTTATAATTTTTATTTGTAAGCATTTTTCCAATTGTAGCTATTTTTTTAAACGTATTTATTTCTTAACTAATTTTCAGGTAATTTTCTTTTTATTAATTTAAAAAATCGGTTGTTTTTTTTAAGTAGATCTATTTCAAAGTTTCACACATTTTCATGTTTGCTGATGAATGAAATTTTACCAACTTTTTTTTAAGAATTAAAATGCGTTGACAGCTCGTTTTGAATTTTGCCGGCTCTCTCAGCAGCTGATCTGACGTCACTGAACCGATGATGAAAGTTGTCAAAGTTTCTCTTTCAGAAATCGACTGAACATCCAGAGATGCTTAAAAAAGCAGCTAAATATGGCCGCCCGATGCCAGCCAATCCCGTTTAAGGTCATTTAACCCTTTTTTAAATCTTCATAGTTTAATCTTTCAGGGCTTTAGAAACTACTGTCAGCCATTGTCAGTATTTATAATCCTCACATCACCAACTCCGATCGTCCAGCTGGCTTCAGTTTGTCTGAATCGCAGCATTTTGATAGAGACTCTTATTTTGAAACCAGAAACTTTCACCAAAAACCTTTAAAATATGAAATAAAAAACCTCAAAAACTTCACGTGACATTCAGCTGGCCCATATTGCACTTCTTTATTTGACAGCAGAAACAGACGACCGCCGCGGCGATCGTCCGCAGTAACAGGAAGTTTCATCACGGCAGGAGGACGCTGACCTTTGACCTTTCAGGTTGGCTTTACACTGACAACAACCAAAAACAAACTGTGACATCATCAGTGAAGAAAAACAATCGCAGTCTCTTCAAGGTGCAAATGGCTTCGTTTGTCTTTTTTTTCCCAGAAGGCCTCAGTGGTCGAGGATCCGCAGGTTTCCTGAGACGATCTTGTTCTCCAGCATCGCGCCGGCGGGAATATCGATCCGGTCGCCGTGATTGGCGATGATGATGACGGTTCCCTGGTGACGGTAAAAACGTTTCATTATTACACACAGTGAAGGTATTCAGATCCTTTACTGCAGTACAAGTATTCAGATCCTTTACTGCAGTACAAGTATTCAGATCCTTTACTGCAGTACAAGTATTCAGACCCTTTACTGCAGTACAATCATACAGATACTTTATGGCAGTACAAGTATACAGATACTTTACTGCAGTACAAGTATGAGATAGTTTTCTGCAGTACAAGTATTCAGATCCTTTACTGCAGTACAGGTATACAAATACTTTACTGCAGTACAGGTATACAAATACTTTACTGCAGTACAATTATACAGATACTTTACTGCAGTACAAGCATACAGATACTTTACTGCAGTATTCAGATTCAATATTCAGATACTTAACTGTGGTAAAAGTACTAATACCACACCATGAACATGTTTTTGGATTAAAGAATGTAAGTATTATCAGAAAAATATACTCATTGTATCATAAGTAAAATACTATGAGTACATTTTCCTGATAATACTTATATTCTTTTAATCCAAAAACTTTTCATGGTGTTGTATTAGTACTCTTACTGCAGTAAAGGATCTGAATACTTGGGAGAAAAAATAGATTTCAAACAGTTCTGAAAACAGTGCAGCTTTAACCCTTTGAACCCCGGAGCCGTAAACATGCTTTTAAAACTTTGAGCCGATTTATCTCGAAAACGTGAGAAAAAAGGCTACGAGCAACGTGGTGAGAAATGTATGATTATATATAATTATGTATTTAACATTGTTGCAGATTTATTTCTTAGCAACATTTTGTTTTTTTCCCAGTAATTTTCATTAACTTTTCATTGAATTTATTTATTTATTTTTTCAAATTTTGGGATCATTACTTCATTTGTTGCTCTTTGCCTTTTTTGCCATTTTTTTTGAAAGAAAGGTTTCAAAGGGTTAAAGGGAGATGTGAAGCCTAAAATAAAGTAATTACCTGGCAAACATATATCGCATATCTTAGTTAAAGCGATGATCAAAAAAAGAGCGATAACAATAATATGAGCATCAATAATCTTCTGTAGGTTGTGACTCAGCACAAATTCAGGCCTGTGATTGGCCGTTAGTGTCGTGGCTCAGAGCGCGCTGACAGTGATCCCAAAAATATCGTTTATCATGTTTACTGTGGTTACAGTTGTGATGTGCAGTTTAAATGAGTTACTGTATCGTTCTCGTGTTCAGGCCTCAAAGCTGCGGCTGGGAAAATGACGTCTGTAAAAACAAAGAAAAAGATTTCTCCTCTTTCTGCTGCCTCTGATTTGCTAAAATCAGACTGTGACGCAGCAAAAACAACCGATCAGAGCAGAGGAGTCGGATTCTGTCACTGCGCTGGATTTTTCTGTTCGAATGTTTGCAGAGACGTATTTCGGTGTTTAGCTGTAAAATACAAACGTTTGCAGACTGCAGGTCACTTTATAACATCAGCGCTGAACGAGTGTTAAATTATGTGTCCGATGACGTTTGAGATGAGAAACGGGCAAAGCGGTGACAGAATCTTGATTCATATCCGATCAGCGCTGCAGATCGCGCGCAGAGATCGACATGAATGACGTCTGCGTCTGATTGGTCGGTTTTGTTCACATACAGTCGGCCATCAGAGGCGCTACGAGAAAATTAAGTAGGCAGAGGAGTACGATTTATTTTTTTCACGGATTATGTCCCGTTTGTTAACGGCAAATATGGAAAAAGTTATTTTAACAACTGCAGCTTTAATGCTCATTAATGGACGCTAAACGTCTCTAAAAACAGATTCGACATATTGTGAACTTCCTCATTCGTCAGCGTGTCAAAAATAAAAAGCATGAAAGGCGACTGGAGATGTTCACCTTCAGAGAGACGTTCTTTCCGAAGGTGACGTCTCCGGACACAGTGAGGTGGTCCAGCTCCAACATGTCCGGGATGTTCTCGAACCTCGACAGGAACTCCTGAACCTGAACGGCAAAAACCAGAATGAAGAAATTCGTCCTCAGATTTTTGATCCACAACACGGAAGACAAAATGTTCCGATCAGCTGTTTAACACCAAACTGCAGCAGCACCGAGAAAAGTGATGCTCGACCCACGGCCCGCGGCCAAAACTGGCCCCGCAACCATTTTACATTCACAGTGAAGGTAAAGTGATTCACACTGGGGACTGTTTTTGTACTTTTAGTATACGTACGGGTCAACGGGTCAGAGTGCATGAAACAGCATCAATATAGAGCTCATAAAAAAGTGGCAGTGAATGATCCCCTGCACCCCCGACAGAGGTCCTGGCTAAGACCCTCATGTCCTAAAGTCTAATAAATTAATTCCTAGAATTGACCTAAAATCCTAAAAACCCTTTAAATACTTTATTATTGTATGTTGTGAAAAATCCTGCAGAAACATCGTAGCGTAGTGTGTTGTGTTGCCCAAAATCATGAAAAAGACAAAGTATTATGCCATCGCAATTAATAACAAAACCTCACAGTATTGTCGTCAAAAATCAAAAAAAAAGTCATAGTACACCATGTCGCCCAAATTATGTCATAGTATAGTATGTTGCCTGAAATCACGAAAAAAGTCAGTATTTTATGTCATCAAAAACAAAAATCACAGTACACACATCAAAAATCATTAAATAAAGTAATTGGCTAGTATTGTGTCAAAAATTATAAAAAAAAGGTTGTATTGTATTTCGTCTAAAATATATAAAAAACAACAGTATAATGAGTCGCTTGAAATGATGTAAAAACGTCTCAATATAGCGTGTTGCCTGAAATCATGTAAAAACCTCGTCACAGTGTAGTATGTCTTCAAAAATCAGGAAAAAAACAAATACTAAAGTATGTTGTCAAAAATCATGAAAAGACATCATAGTGTAGCACATCTGACAAAAAACCGCGGCGGTGTTGAAATGTCGCTGCTCGTGTTGTCCGGTCGGCGCTCACCTTGGTGAAGGAGCTGCCCAGCTTGACGTGCGGCGTGGTGGGGAACTCCCTCCTCTTGCTCATGGTGAGCGAGCCGGCGTCCAGGCTGTACAGGTTGGACATCACCAGAAGCAGGTCGGACGACGTCTTCACCGGCAGGAAGCGGCTGCGAGGGACATTCACACCCATGGCGTTATCGAAGCTCTTGATTGCAGCGCCCACGGCCGTCTCCAACTGGATGACGTTCAAACCGCCGTCCAGCGTCTGCAGAGACGTTTAGGGAGTTGGGGTTAAGGTCGGAAACGGCCGCATCAGGTGAGTTTTTGTTGGCTCGTGCAACATAAATTCATAAAAGCAGCTTTAACGTCAGTCACCTTTGGGTTGACGATGATCTCCAGGTCCATGGCGTTTTTCTCGTGCAGCCTCTTGATGGCGGGCAGAGAGATCCAGAGGTTGTTGGTGTTGAAGATCTTGAACTTGGTGACGGACTTGAACTCGTCCACGTGGGCCTTCGGCACCTGCGCGATCTCCAGCAGCCTCAGGTGATCCTCGTACTGGATCAGCGTACCGCCCTGCAGAGAGGAGGAGACGGGGAGCACTGAGAGGCTGAGCAGAAAGACGTCTGATCTCACCGACATCGTGAAAACCTGCGCTGACCTTGACGTCCGCTCTGGTTTTGTCGGTGACCTCCATGATGAACTCGCAGCGTCTGTCGGCCGGCTGGCTCATCAGGTGGTTTAGGATGAAGAGGTCGACGGTGGCGCCCAGGTTGTCGATGTTGGACACAAAGATGTACTCCTTCCCCTCAGCGATGAGTTTGTCCAGCAGGCCGCTGTTGGAGAAGCTGGCGTAGACGTCTCCGTGTCCCGGCGGGTACCAGGCCTCCCCGTTCTCTCCGCTCATCCCCATGTTTTTGGCGATTGGCAGCAGCGACTCTTTATTGATTCTCGGATACCTGCACGGTACGGGACAAATTCACTTGAAACAAATTTTGTTTTATAATGCAAAAATTTGGCATACCAGAAATGTTAAAAATGACCTTTCTAAAATTTCACCTTTTTTAATGATTTTAGGTCCCTAATAATAGCTAAATTGGATAAGACTGAAAAAAAGCAAGTCATGAAATGACATTTCCCAAAAACTGCTAAAAAAAAGCTCAAAACTGCATAAAAGTGCGTGCTGAGACACGCCATAGCATAGAAAGCTGCAAAAATTGCTAAAAAAGCCATAATATGGCATGTTGAAAAAATGACCAAAAAAAAAAAAGCAAGGCTATAGTATGGCGAAAATGTCAAAAAATTACATTTTCCAAAAACTGCTAAAAACAGCTCAAAACAGCATTAAACAGCGTGCCGAAACACGCCGTAGCATAGAAAGGTGCAAAAATTACTAAAATAGCCATAATTTGGCATGTTGAAAAAATGACTAAAAAAAAAAAGCAAGGCTATAGTATGGCGAAAATGTCAAAAAATGACATTTCCCAAAAACTGCTAAAAACAGCTGAAAACTGCATGAAATAGGATGCCGAGACACGCCATAGCATAGAAAGTTGCAAAAATTGCTAAAAAAGCCATAATATGGCATGTTGAAAAGATGACCCAAAAAAAAAAGCAAGGCTATAGTATGGCGAAAGTGTCAAAAAATGACGTTTTCCAAAAACTGCTAAAAACAGCTCAAAACAGCATTAAACAGCGTGCCGAAACACGCCATAGCATAGAAAGGTGCAAAAATTACTAAAATAGCCATAATATGGCATGTTGAAAAAATGACTAAAAAAAAAAAAGCAAGCCTATAGTATGGCGAAAATGTCAAAAAATGACACTTCCCAAAAACTGCTAAAAACAGCTCAAACCAGCATTAAATAGCGTGCCGAAACACGCCATAGTATAGGAAGTTGCAAAAATTGCTAAAAAAAGCCATAATATGGCATGTTGAAAAGATGACTAAAAAAAGCAAGGCTATAGTATGGCGAAAATGTCAAAAAATGACATTTCCCAAAAAATGCTAAAAACAGCTGAAAACTGCATGAAATAGGATGCCAAGACATGCCATAGCATAGAAAGTTGCAAAAATTGCTAAAAAAAGCCATAATATGGCATGTTGAAAAAATGACCAAAAAAAAAAGCAAGGCTATAGTATGGCGAAAATGTCAAAAAATGACATTTCCCAAAAACTGCTAAAAACAGCTCAAAACAGCATTAAATAGCGTGCCGAAACACGCCATAGTATAGGAAGTTGCAAAAATTGCTAAAAAAGCCATAATATGGCATGTTGAAAAAATGACCAAAAAAAAAAGCAAGGCTATAGTATGGCGAAATTGCCAAAAAATGACATTTTCCAAAAACTGCTAAAAACAGCTGAAAACTGCAAAAAATAGTGTGCCGAGACATGCCATAGCATAGAAAGTTCCTAAAACAGCCAAAAACATCATAATATGGCATGTTGAAAAAATGACCAAAAAAAAAAAAGCAAGGCTATAGTATGGCGAAAATGACAAAAAATGACATTTACCAAAAAATACTAAACACAGCTCAAAACAGCATTAAACAGCGTGCCGAAACAAGCCATAGCATACAAAGTTGCAAAAATTACTAAAACAGACATAATTTGGCATGTTGAAAAAATGACCAAAAAAAAAAAAAGCAAGGCTATAGTATGGCGAAAATGTCAAAAAATGACATTTTCCAAAAACTGCTAAAAACAGCTGAAAACTGCATGAAATAGGATGTTGGGACATGCCATAGCATAGAAAGTTCCTAAAACAGCCCAAAACACCATAATATGGCATGTTGAAAAAATGACCAAAAAGAAAAAAGCAAGGCTATAGTATGGCGAAAGTGTCAAAAAATGACGTTTTCCAAAAACTGCTAAAAACAGCTCAAAACAGCATTAAACAGCATGCCGAAAAACGCCATAGAATAGAAAGTTGCAAAAATTGCTAAAAAAGCCATAATATGGCATGTTGAAAAAATGACCAAAAAAAAAAAGCAAGGCTATAGTATGGCGAAAATGTCAAAAAATGACATTTCCCAAAAACTGCTAAAAACAGCTGAAAACAGCATTAAATAGCGTGCCGAAACACGCCATAGTATAGGAAGTTGCAAAAATTGCTAAAAAAGCCATAATATGGCATGTTGAAAAGATGACCAAAAAAAAAAGCAAGGCTATAGTATGGCGAAAGTGTCAAAAAATGACGTTTTCCAAAAACTGCTAAAAACAGCTCAAAACAGCATTAAACAGCATGCCGAAAAACGCCATAGAATAGAAAGTTGCAAAAATTGCTAAAAAAGCCATAATATGGCATGTTGAAAAAATAACTAAAAAAAAAAGCAAGGCTATAGTATGGCAAAAATGTCAAAAAATGACATTTCCCAAAAACTGCTAAAAACAGCTGAAAACTGCAAAAAATAGTGTGCCGAGACACGCAATAGCATAGAAAGTTCCTAAAACAGCCCAAAACACCATAATATGGCACGTTGAAAAAATGACTAAAAAAAAAAAAGCAAGGCTATAGTATGGCGAAAATGTCAAAAAATGACATTTCCCAAAAACTGCTAAAAACAGCTCAAAACTGCATGAAATAGGATGCCGGGACATGCCATAGCATAGAAAGTTGCAAAAATTGCTAAAAAAAGCCATAATATGGCATGTTGAAAAGATGACCCAAAAAAAAAAGCAAGGCTATAGTATGGCGAAAATGTCAAAAAATGACGTTTTCCAAAAACTGCTAAAAACAGCTCAAAACAGCATTAAACAGCATGCTGAAAAACGCCATAGAATAGAAAGTTGCAAAAATTGCTAAAAAAGCCATAATACTGCATGTTGAAAAAATGACCAAAAAAAAAAGCAAGGCTATAGTATGGCGAAAATGTCAAAAAATGACACTTCCCAAAAACTGCTAAAAACAGCTCAAACCAGCATTAAATAGCGTGCCAAAACACGCCATAGTATAGGAAGTTGCAAAAATTGCTGAAAAAGCCATAATATGGCATGTTGAAAAAATAACCAAAAAAAAAAGCAAGGCTATAGTATGGCAAAAATGTCAAAAAATGACATTTCCCAAAAACTGCTAAAAACAGCTGAAAACTGCAAAAAATAGTGTGCCGAGACATGCCATAGCATAGAAAGTTCCTAAAACAGCAAAAAACACCAAAATATGACATGTTGAAAAAATAACCAAAAAAAAAAAGCAAGGCTATAGTATGGCGAAAATGTCAAAAAATGACATTTCCCAAAAACTGCTAAAAACAGCTGAAAACAGCATTAAATAGCGTACCGAAGCACGCCATAGAATAGAAAGTTGCAAAAATTGCTAAAAAAGCCAAAATATGGCATGTTGAAAAAATGACCAAAAAAAAAAAGCAAGGCTATAGTATGGCGAAAATGTCAAAAAATGACATTTCCCAAAAACTGCTAAAAACAGCTGAAAACTGCATGAAATAGGATGCCGGGACATGCCATAGCATAGAAAGTTGCAAAAATTGCTAAAAAAGCCATAATATGGCATGTTGAAAAAATGACCAAAAAAAAAAAAGCAAGGCTATAGTATGGCGAAAATGTCAAAAAATGACATTTCCCAAAAACTGCTAAAAACAGCTGAAAACAGCATTAAAAAGGATGCCGAAAAACACGCCATAGCATAGAAAGTTGCAAAAATTGCTAAAAAAGCCATAATATGGCATGTTGAAAAAATGACCAAAAAAAAAAAAAGAAAGGCAATAGTATGGCGAAAATGTCAAAAATGACATTTCCAAAAAATGCTAAAACAGCTGAAAACTGCATGAAATAGGATGCCGAGACACACCATAGCATAGAAAGTTGCAAAAATTGCTAAAAAAGCCATAATATGGCATGTTGAAAAATGACCAAAAAAAAAGCAAGGCTATAGTATGGCGAAAATGTCAAAAAATGACGTTTTCCAAAAACTGCTAAAAACAGCTCAAAACAGCATTAAACAGCATGCCGAAAAACGCCATAGAATAGAAAGTTGCAAAAATTGCTAAAAAGCCATAATATGGCATGTTGAAAAAATAACTAAAAAAAAAAGCAAGGCTATAGTATGGCGAAAGTGTCAAAAAATGACGTTTCCCACAGAATGCTAAAAACAGCTGAAAACTGCGAAAAATAGTGTGCCGAGACACGCCATAGCATAGAAAGTTCCTAAAACAGCCAAAAACACCATAATATGACATGTTGAAAAAATGACCAAAAAAAAAAAGCAAGGCTATAGTATGGCGAAAATGTCAAAAAATGACATTTCCCAAAAACTGCCAAAAACAGCTGAAAACTGCATGAAATAGGATGCCGAGACACGCCATAGCATAGAAAGTTGCAAAAATTGCTAAAAAAGCCATAATATGGCATGTTGAAAAGATGACCCAAAAAAAAAAGCAAGGCTATAGTATGGCGAAAATGTCAAAAAATGACGTTTTCCAAAAACTGCTAAAAACAGCTCAAAACAGCATTAAACAGCATGCCGAAACAAGCCATAGCATAGAAAGTTGCAAAAATTGCTAAAAAAGCCATAATATGACATGTTGAAAAAATGACCAAAAAAAAAAAAGCAAGGCTATAGTATGGCGAAAATGTCAAAAAATGACACTTCCCAAAAACTGCTAAAAACAGCTCAAACCAGCATTAAATAGCGTGCCGAAACACGCCATAGTATAGGAAGTTGCAAAAATTGCTAAAAAAGCCATAATATGGCATGTTGAAAAAATAACCAAAAAAAAAAAAGCAAGGCTATAGTATGGCGAAAATGTCAAAAAATGACATTTCCCAAAAAATGCTAAAAACAGCTGAAAACTGCAAAAAATAGTGTGCCGAGACACGCCATAGCATAGAAAGTTCCTAAAACAGCCAAAAACACCATAATATGACATGTTGAAAAAATGACCAAAAAAAAAAAAGCAAGGCTATAGTATGGCGAAAATGTCAAAAAATGACATTTCCCAAAACTGCTAAAACAGCTGAAAACAGCATTAAATAGCGTGCCATCAAGCACGCCATAGAATAGAAAGTTGCAAAAATTGCTAAAAAAGCCAAAATATGGCATGTTGAAAAAATGACCAAAAAAAAAAAGCAAGGCTATAGTATGGCGAAAATGTCAAAAAATGACATTTCCCAAAAACTGCTAAAAACAGCTGAAAACTGCATGAAATAGGATGCCGAGACATGCCATAGCATAGAAAGTTGCAAAAATTGCTAAAAAAGCCATAATATGGCATGTTGAAAAAATGACCAAAAAAAAAAAAGCAAGGCTATAGTATGGCGAAAATGTCAAAAAATGACATTTCCCAAAAACTGCTAAAAACAGCTGAAAACAGCATTAAATAGCGTGCCGAAACACGCCATAGTATAGGAAGTTGCAAAAATTGCTAAAAAAGCCATAATATGGCATGTTGAAAAAATGACCAAAAAAAAAAAGCAAGGCTATAGTATGGCGAAAATGTCAAAAAATGACATTTCCCAAAAACTGCTAAAAACAGCTGAAAACAGCATTAAATAGCGTGCCGAAACACGCCATAGCATAGAAAGTTGCAAAAATTGCTAAAAAAGCCATAATATGACATGTTGAAAAGATGACCCAAAAAGAAAGCAAGGCTATAGTATGGCGAAAATGTCAAAAAATGACATTTCCCAAAAAATGCTAAAAACAGCTGAAAACTGCATGAAATAGGATGCCGAGACACACCATAGCATAGAAAGTTGCAAAAATTGCTAAAAAAAGCCATAATATGGCATGTTGAAAAAATGACCAAAAAAAAAAAGCAAGGCTATAGTATGGCGAAAATGTCAAAAAATGACATTTACCAAAAACTGCTAAAAACAGCTGAAAACTGCAAAAATAGCGTGCGAGACACGCCAAAGCATCGAAAGCTGCAAAAATTGCTAAAAAAGCCATAATATGGCATGTTGAAAAAATGACCCAAAAAAAAAAGCAAGGCTATAGTATGGCGAAAATGTCAAAAAATGACGTTTCCCACAGAATGCTAAAAACAGCTGAAAACTGCGAAAAATAGCGTGCCGAGACACGCCATAGCATAGAAAGTCGCAAAAATTGCTAAAAAAGCCATAATATGGCATGTTGAAAAAATGACCCAAAAAAAAAGCAAGGCTATAGTATGGCGAAAATGTCAAAAATGACATTTCCCAAAAACTGCTATAAACAGCTGAAAACTGCATGAAATAGTGTGCCGAAACACACCATAGCATAGAAAGTTTCTAAAACAGCCAAAAACACCATAATTTGGTATGTTGAAAAAATGACCAAAAAAAAAAGCAAGGCTATAGTATGGCGAAAATGTCAAAAAATGACATTTCCCAAAAAATGCTAAAAACAGCTCAAAACAGCATTAAGCAGCGTGCCGAAACAAGCCATAGCATCGAAAGTTGCAAAAATTACTAAAACAGACATAATTTGGCATGTTGAAAAAATGACCAAAAAAAAAAAGCAAGGCTATAGTATGGCGAAAACGTCAAAAAATTACATTTTCCAAAAACTGCTAAAAACAGCTCAAAACAGCATTAAACAGCGTGCCGAAGCACGCCATAGAATAGAAAGTTGCAAAAATTGCTAAAAAAGCCATAATATGGCATGTTGAAAAAATGAAGAAAATAAAAAGCAAGGCTATAGTATGGCTTAAAATGTCAAAAAATGACATTACCCAAAAACTGCTAAAAACAGCTGAAAACTGCATAAAATAGCATGCCGAGAGACGCCATAGCATAGCAAGTTGCAAAATTAGCTAAATACGCCATAATACTGCATGTTGAAAAAGGGACCAAAAAAAAGCAAGGCTATAGTATGGCGAAAATGTCAAAAAATGACATTCCCCAAAAACTGCTAAAAACAGCTGAAAACTGCATGAAATAGCGTGCCGAGACATGCCACAGCATAGAAAGTTGCAAAAATTGCTAAAAAAAGCCATAATACTGCATGTTGAAAAGATGACCCCAAAAAAAGCAAGGCTATAGTATGGCGAAAGTGTCAAAAAATGACGTTTTCCAAAAACTGCTAAAAACAGCTCAAAACAGCATTAAACAGCATGCCGAAAAACGCCATAGAATAGAAAGTTGCAAAAATTGCTAAAAAAGCCATAATATGGCATGTTGAAAAAATAACTAAAAAAAAAAGCAAGGCTATAGTATGGCGAAAATGTCAAAAAATGACACTTCCCAAAAACTGCTAAAAACAGCTGAAAACTGCAAAAAATAGTGTGCCGAGACACGCCATAGCATAGAAAGTTCCTAAAACAGCCAAAAACATCATAATATGGCATGTTGAAAAAATGACCAAAAAAAAAAAAAGCAAGGCTATAGTATGGTGAAAATGTCAAAAAATGACATTTCCCAAAAACTGTCAAAAACAGCTGAAAACTACATAAAATAGCGTGCCGAGACACGTCATAGCATAGAAAGTTGCAAAAATTGCTAAAAAAGCCATAATATGGCATGTTGAAAAGATGACCCAAAAAAAAAAGCAAGGCTATAGTATGGCGAAAATGTCAAAAAATGACATTTCCCAAAAACTGCTATAAACAGCTGAAAACTGCATGAAATAGTGTGCCGAAACACACCATAGCATAGAAAGTTTCTAAAACAGCCAAAAACACCATAATTTGGTATGTTGAAAAAATGACCAAAAAAAAAAAAGCAAGGCTATAGTATGGCGAAAATGTCAAAAAATGACATTTCCCAAAAAATGCTAAAAACAGCTCAAAACAGCATTAAGCAGCGTGCCGAAACAAGCCATAGCATCGAAAGTTGCAAAAATTACTAAAACAGACATAATTTGGCATGTTGAAAAAATGACCAAAAAAAAAAAGCAAGGCTATAGTATGGCGAAAACGTCAAAAAATTACATTTTCTAAAAACTGCTAAAAACAGCTCAAAACAGCATTAAACAGCGTGCCGAAGCACGCCATAGAATAGAAAGTTGCAAAAATTGCTAAAAAAGCCATAATATGGCATGTTGAAAAAATGAAGAAAATAAAAAAGCAAGGCTATAGTATGGCGAAAATGTCAAAAAATGACATTTACCAAAAACTGCTAAAAACAGCTGAAAACTGCAAAAAATAGCGTGCCGAGACACGCCATAGCATCGAAAGCTGCAAAAATTGCTAAAAAAGCCATAATATGGCATGTTGAAAAAATGACCAAAAAAAAAAAAAGCAAGGCTATAGTATGGCGAAAATGTCAAAAAATGACATTTCCCAAAAACAGCTAAAAACAGCTGAAAACTGCATGAAATAGCGTGCCGAGACATGCCACAGCATAGAAAGTTGCAAAAATTGCTAAAAAAAGCCATAATATGGCATGTTGAAAAAATGACCAAAAAAAAAAAAGCAAGGCTATAGTATGGCGAAAATGTCAAAAAATGACATTTTCCAAAAACAGCTAAAAACAGCTCAAAACAGCATTAAACAGCGCGCCGAAGCACGCCATAGCATAGAAAGTTGCAAAAATTACTAAAACAGACATAATTTGGCATGTTGAAAAGATGACTAAAAAAAAAAAAAGCAAGGCTATAGTATGGCGAAAATGTCAAAAAATGACATTCACCAGAAACTGCTGCTTAAGAGTTTCCACCATTCCACAATTGTTTTCTTTGACACCCCAAGACCAGCCAATGAGGACAGAGGGACAGAGGGACAGTGGAGACAGCGATGATGACGAGGATCTCCAGCTAAAGAGGAACAACAGATCACTGAGTGTGCTTTTGGGGGCTTTTCATGATATTGTCTTCGAGTGCTTAGATCTTGTGTAAGAAGGTTTATGCAACTCTCGTGAAAAAAAAAATGTACTTGTTGCTTTTGATTTATGCTTTTGATGTTTCTGTCTTTGAATAAAGCCTGCCTCCAGCAGTTTTAACCTTTTTCTACCATCCCTGTGAGTTCGTCTTTTCATCATTTTGAGAATCTGGTATGTGGCTAATAAAAGACAAAATCAAGGCAAAAAAGAAACAGGTTGCTGGACAAGTCATATCTTGACAGTTTTCGACATACTTTAGGTTAGAATTGTTGATCGTTTTCTCAATTCTAAATTAGTATAGTATGTCTAAAAATGTCAAAATATAACAGTAAAAACCACATTAAATAGCGTGCCGAAACACACCATAGCATAGAAAGTTGCAAAAATTGCTAAAAAAAAGCCATAATACTGCATGTTGAAAAAATGACCCAAAAAAAAAGCAAGGCTATAGTATGGCGAAAATGTCAAAAAATGACATTTTCCAAAAACTGCTAAAAACAGCTCAAAACAGCATTAAACAGCGTGCCGAAGCACGCCATAGAATAGAAAGTTGCAAAAATTGCTAAAAAAGCCATAATATGGCATGTTGAAAAAATGAAGAAAATAAAAAAGCAAGGCTATAGTATGGCGAAAATGTCAAAAAATGACACTTCCCAAAAACTGCTAAAAACAGCTCAAACCAGCATTAAATAGGATGCCGAGACACGCCATAGCATAGAAAGTTGCAAAAATTGCTAAAAAAGCCATAATATGGCATGTTGAAAAAATGACCAAAAAAAAAAAAGCAAGGCTATAGTATGGCGAAAGTGTCAAAAAATTACAATTCCCAAAAACTGCGAAAAACAGCTGAAAACAGCATTAAACAGCGTGCCGAAACATGCCATAGCATAGAAAGTTGCAAAAATTGCTAAAAAAGCCATAATATGGCATGTTGAAAAAATGACCGAAAAGAAAAAAGCAAGGCTATAGTATGGCGAAAATGTCAAAAAATGACATTTCCCAAAAACTGCTAAAAACAGCTGAAAACTGCATGAAATAGGATGCCGAGACACGCCATAGCATAGAAAGTTGCAAAAATTGCTAAAAAAGCCAGAATATGGCATGTTGAAAAAATGACCGAAAAGAAAAAAGCAAGGCTATAGTATGGCGAAAATGTCAAAAAATGACATTTCCCAAAAACTGCTATAAACAGCTGAAAACTGCATGAAATAGTGTGCCGAAACACACCATAGCATAGAAAGTTTCTAAAACAGCCAAAAACACCATAATTTGGTATGTTGAAAAAATGACCAAAAAAAAAAAAGCAAGGCTATAGTATGGCGAAAATGTCAAAAAATGACATTTCCCAAAAAATGCTAAAAACAGCTCAAAACAGCATTAAGCAGCGTGCCGAAACAAGCCATAGCATAGAAAGTTGCAAAAATTACTAAAACAGACATAATTTGGCATGTTGAAAAAATGACCAAAAAAAAAAAAGCAAGGCTATAGTATGGCGAAATTGTCAAAAAATGACACTTCCCAAAAACTGTTAAAAACAGCTCAAACCAGCATTAAACAGCATGCCGAAGCACGCTATAGCATAGAAAGTTGCAAAAATTGCTAAAAAAGCCATAATATGGCATGTTGAAAAAATGACCAAAAAAACAAAAGCAAGGCTATAGTATGGCGAAAATGTCAAAAAATGACATTTTCTAAAAACTGCTAAAAACAGCTCAAAACAGCATTAAACAGCGTGCCGAAACATGCCATAGAATAGAAAGTTGCAAAAATTGCTAAAAACGCCATAATATGGCATGTTGAAAAAATGACCAAAAAAAAAAGCAAGGCTATAGTATGGCGAAAATGTCAAAAAATGACATTTTCCAAAAACTGCTAAAAACAGCTCAAAACAGCATTAAACAGCGTGCCGAAGCACGCCATAGAATAGAAAGTTGCAAAAATTGCTAAAAAAGCCATAATATGGCATGTTGAAAAAATGACCCCAAAAAAAAAGCAAGGCTATAGTATGGCGAAAATGTCAAAAAATGACATTTCCCAAAAAATGCTAAAAACAGCTCAAAACAGCATTAAACAGCGTACCGAAACAAGCCATAGTATACAAAGTTGCAAAAATTACTAAAACAGACATAATTTGGCATGTTGAAAAAATGACCCAAAAAAAAAAGAAAGGCAATAGAATGGCGAAAATGAAAAAAAATAACGTTTCCAAAAACTGCTAAAAACAGCTCAAAACAGCATTAAACAGCGTGCCGAAGCACGCCATAGAATAGAAAGTTGCAAAAATTGCTAAAAAAGCCATAATATGGCATGTTGAAAAAATGAAGAAAATAAAAAAGCAAGGCTATAGTATGGCGAAAATGTCAAAAAATGACGTTTTCCAAAAACTGCTAAAAACAGCTCAAAACAGCATTAAACAGCATGCCGAAGCACGCTATAGCATAGAAAGTTGCAAAAATTGCTAAAAAAGCCATAATATGGCATGTTGAAAAAATGACCAAAAAAACAAAAGCAAGGCTATAGTATGGCGAAAATGTCAAAAAATGACATTTTCTAAAAACTGCTAAAAACAGCTCAAAACAGAATTAAACAGCGTGCAGAAACATGCCATAGAATAGAAAGTTGCAAAATTGCTAAAACGCCATAATATGGCATGTTGAAAAATGACCAAAAAAAAAAGCAAGGCTATAGTATGGCGAAAATGTCAAAAAATGACATTTTCCAAAAACTGCTAAAAACAGCTCAAAACAGCATTAAACAGCGTGCCGAAGCACGCCATAGAATAGAAAGTTGCAAAAATTGCTAAAAAAGCCATAATATGGCATGTTGAAAAAATGACCCCAAAAAAAAAGCAAGGCTATAGTATGGCGAAAATGTCAAAAAATGACATTTCCCAAAAAATGCTAAAAACAGCTCAAAACAGCATTAAACAGCGTACCGAAACAAGCCATAGTATACAAAGTTGCAAAAATTACTAAAACAGACAAAATTTGGAAAGTTGAAAAAATGACCAAAAAAAAAAAAGCAAGGCTATAGTATGGCGAAAATGTCAAAAAATGACATTTCCCAAAAAATGCTAAAAACAGCTCAAAACAGCATTAAGCAGCGTGCCGAAACAAGCCATAGCATCGAAAGTTGCAAAAATTACTAAAACAGACATAATTTGGCATGTTGAAAAAATGACCAAAAAAAAAAAACAAGGCTATAGTATGGCGAAAACGTCAAAAAATTACATTTTCCAAAAACTGCTAAAAACAGCTCAAAACAGCATTAAACAGCGTGCCAAAACACGCCATAGCATAGAAAGTTGCAAAAATTGGTAAAAAAGCCATAATATGGCATGTTGAAAAAATGACCAAAAAAAAAAAAGCAAGGCTATAGTATGGCGAAAATGTCAAAAAATGACATTTACCAAAAACTGCTAAAAACAGCTGAAAACTGCAAAAAATAGCGTGCCGAGACACGCCATAGCATCGAAAGCTGCAAAAATTGCTAAAAAAAGCCATAATATGGCATGTTGAAAAAATGACCAAAAAAAAAAGCAAGGCTATAGTATGGCGAAAGTGTCAAAAAATGACATTTCCCAAAAACTGCTAAAAACAGCTCAAACCAGCATTAAATAGCGTGCTGAAACACGCCATAGCATAGAAAGTTGCAAAAATTACTAAACAGACATAATATGGCATGTTGAAAAGATGACCAAAAAAAAAAAAGCAAGGCTATAGTATGGCGAAAATGTCAAAAAATGACACTTCCCAAAAACTACTGCTTAAGAGTTTCCACCATTCCACAATTGTTTTCTTTGACACCCCAAGACCAGCCAATGAGGACAGAGGGACAGAGGGACAGTGGAGACAGCGATGATGACGAGGATCTCCAGCTAAAGAGGAACAACAGATCACTGAGTGTGCTTTTGGGGGCTTTTCATGTTATTGTCTTCGAGTGCTTAGATCTTGTGTAAGAAGGTTTATGCAACTCTCGTGAAAAGGACTAATGTACTTGTTGCTTTTGATTTATGCTTTTGATGTTTCTGTCTTTGAATAAAGCCTGCCTCCAGCAGTTTTAACCTTTTTCTACCATCCCTGTGAGTTCGTCTTTTCATCATTTTGAGAATCTGGTATGTGGCTAAAAAAGACAAAATCAAGGCAAAAAAGAAACAGGTTGCTGGACAAGTCATATCTTGACAGTTTTCGACATACTTTAGGTTAGAATTGTTGATCGTTTTCTCAATTCTAAATTAGTATAGTATGTCTAAAAATGTCAAAATATAACAGTAAAAACCACATTAAATAGCGTGCAGAGACACGCCATAGTATAGGAAGTTGCAAAAATTGCTAAAAAAAAGCCATAATACTGCATGTTGAAAAGATGACCCAAAAAACAAAGCAAGGCTATAGTATGGCGAAAGTGTCAAAAAATGACATCTCCCAAAAACTGCTAAAAACAGCTCAAAACTGCATTAAACAGTGTGCCGAGACACGCCATAGCATAGAAAGTTGCAAAAATTGCTAAAAAAGCCATAATTTGGCATGTTGAAAAAATGACTAAAAAAAAAAAAAGCAAGGCTATAGTATGGCGAAAATGTCAAAAAATGACACTTCCCAAAAACTGCTAAAAACAGCTCAAACCAGCATTAAATAGGATGCCGAGACACGCCATAGAATAGAAAGTTGCAAAAATTGCTAAAAAAGCCATAATATGGCATGTTGAAAAAATGACCAAAAAAAAAAAAGCAAGGCTATAGTATGGCGAAAATGTCAAAAAATTACAATTCCCAAAAAATGCTAAAAACAGCTCAAAACAGCATTAAACAGCATGCCGAGACACGCCATAGCATAGAAAGTTGCAAAAATTGCTAAAAAAGCCATAATATGACATGTTGAAAAGATGACCAAAAAAAAAAAGCAAGGCTATAGTATGGCGAAAATGTCAAAAAATGACATTTCCCAAAAACTGCTAAAAACAGCTGAAAACTGCATGAAATAGTGTGCCGAAACACACCATAGCATAGAAAGTTTCTAAAACAGCCAAAAACACCATAATTTGGTATGTTGAAAAAATGACCAAAAAAAAAAAAGCAAGGCTATAGTATGGCGAAATTGTCAAAAATGACATTTCCCAAAAACTGCTATAAACAGCTGAAAACTGCATGAAATAGTGTGCCGAAACACACCATAGCATAGAAAGTTTCTAAAACAGCCAAAAACACCATAATTTGGTATGTTGAAAAAATGACCAAAAAAAAAAAAGCAAGGCTATAGTATGGCGAAATTGTCAAAAAATGACACTTCCCAAAAACTGTTAAAAACAGCTCAAACCAGCATTAAACAGCATGCCGAAGCACGCTATAGCATAGAAAGTTGCAAAAATTGCTAAAAAAGCCATAATATGGCATGTTGAAAAAATGACCAAAAAAACAAAAGCAAGGCTATAGTATGGCGAAAATGTCAAAAAATGACATTTTCTAAAAACTGCTAAAAACAGCTCAAAACAGCATTAAACAGCGTGCCGAAACATGCCATAGAATAGAAAGTTGCAAAAATTGCTAAAAACGCCATAATATGGCATGTTGAAAAAATGACCAAAAAAAAAAGCAAGGCTATAGTATGGCGAAAATGTCAAAAAATGACATTTTCCAAAAACTGCTAAAAACAGCTCAAAACAGCATTAAACAGCGTGCCGAAGCACGCCATAGCATAGAAAGTTGCAAAAATTGCTAAAAAAGCCATAATATGACATGTTGAAAAAATGAAGAAAATAAAAAAGCAAGGCTATAGTATGGCGAAAATGTCAAAAAATGACATTTACCAAAAACTGCTAAAAACAGCTGAAAACTGCAAAAAATAGCGTGCCGAGACACGCCATAGCATCGAAAGCTGCAAAAATTGCTAAAAAAGCCATAATATGGCATGTTGAAAAAATGACCAAAAAAAAAAAAGCAAGGCTATAGTATGGCGAAAATGTCAAAAAATGACATTTTCCAAAAACAGCTAAAAACAGCTCAAAACAGCATTAAACAGCGTGCCGAAGCACGCCATAGCATAGAAAGTTGCAAAAATTACTAAAACAGACATAATTTGGCATGTTGAAAAAATGACCAAAAAAAAAAAAAGCAAGGCTATAGTATGGCGAAAATGTCAAAAAATGACATTCACCAGAAACTGCTGCTTAAGAGTTTCCACCATTCCACAATTGTTTTCTTTGACACCCCAAGACCAGCCAATGAGGACAGAGGGACAGAGGGACAGTGGAGACAGCGATGATGACGAGGATCTCCAGCTAAAGAGGAACAACAGATCACTGAGTGTGCTTTTGGGGGCTTTTCATGTTATTGTCTTCGAGTGCTTAGATCTTGTGTAAGAAGGTTTATGCAACTCTCGTGAAAAGGACTAATGTACTTGTTGCTTTTGATTTATGCTTTTGATGTTTCTGTCTTTGAATAAAGCCTGCCTCCAGCAGTTTTAACCTTTTTCTACCATCCCTGTGAGTTCGTCTTTTCATCATTTTGAGAATCTGGTATGTGGCTAATAAAAGACAAAATCAAGGCAAAAAAGAAACAGGTTGCTGGACAAGTCATATCTTGACAGTTTTCGACATACTTTAGGTTAGAATTGTTGATCGTTTTCTCAATTCTAAATTAGTATAGTATGTCTAAAAATGTCAAAATATAACAGTAAAAACCACATTAAATAGCGTGCAGAGACACGCCATAGCATAGAAAGTTGCAAAAATTGCTAAAAAAGCCATAATACTGCATGTTGAAAAAATGACCAAAAAAAAAAAAGCAAGGCTATAGTATGGCGAAAATGTCAAAAAATGACATTTTCCAAAAACTGCTAAAAACAGCTCAAAACAGCATTAAACAGCGTGCCGAAGCACGCCATAGAATAGAAAGTTGCAAAAATTGCTAAAAAAGCCATAATATGGCATGTTGAAAAAATGAAGAAAATAAAAAAGCAAGGCTATAGTATGGCGAAAATGTCAAAAAATGACACTTCCCAAAAACTGCTAAAAACAGCTCAAACCAGCATTAAATAGGATGCCGAGACACGCCATAGCATAGAAAGTTGCAAAAATTGCTAAAAAAGCCATAATATGGCATGTTGAAAAAATGACCAAAAAAAAAAAAGCAAGGCTATAGTATGGCGAAAATGTCAAAAAATTACAATTCCCAAAAAATGCTAAAAACAGCTCAAAACAGCATTAAACAGCATGCCGAAACAAGCCATAGCATAGAAAGGTGCAAAAATTACTAAAACAGCCATAATATGGCATGTTGAAAAAATGACCAAAAAAAAAAAGCAAGGCTATAGTATGGCGAAAATGTCAAAAAATGACACTTCCCAAAAACTGCTAAAAACAGCTCTAACCAGCATTAAACAGCGTGCCGAGACACGCCATAGCATAGAAAGTTGCAAAAATTGCTAAAAAAGCCATAATATGGCATGTTGAAAAAATGTCCAAAAAAAAAGCAAGGCTATAGTATGGCGAAAATGTCAAAAAATGACGTTTCCCAAAAACTGCTAAAAACAGCTGAAAACTGCATGAAATAGTGTGCCGAAACACACCATAGCATAGAAAGTTTCTAAAACAGCCAAAAACACCATAATTTGGTATGTTGAAAAAATGACCAAAAAAAAAAAAGCAAGGCTATAGTATGGCGAAATTGTCAAAAATGACATTTCCCAAAAACTGCTATAAACAGCTGAAAACTGCATGAAATAGTGTGCCGAAACACACCATAGCATAGAAAGTTGCAAAAATTGCTAAAAAGCCATAATTTGGTATGTTGAAAAAATGACCAAAAAAAAAAAAGCAAGGCTATAGTATGGCGAAAGTGTCAAAAAATCACAATTCCCAAAAAATGCTAAAAACAGCTCAAAACAGCATTAAACAGCATGCCGAAACAAGCCATAGCATAGAAAGGTGCAAAAATTACTAAAACAGCCATAATATGGCATGTTGAAAAATGACTAAAAAAAAAAAGCAAGGCTATAGTAAGGCGAAAATGTCAAAAAATGACATTTCCCAAAAACTGCTAAAAACAGCTCAAAACAGCATTAAATAGGATGCCGAGACACACCATAGCATAGAAAGTTGCAAAAATTGCTAAAAAAGCCATAATATGGCATGTTGAAAAGATGACCAAAAAAAAAGCAAGGCTATAGTATGGCGAAAATGTCAAAAAATGACATTTTCTAAAAACTGCTAAAAACAGCTCAAAACAGCATTAAACAGCGTGCCGAAGCACGCCATAGCATCGAAAGCTGCAAAAATTGCTAAAAAAGCCATAATATGGCATGTTGAAAAAATGACCAAAAAAAAAAAGCAAGGCTATAGTATGGCGAAAATGTCAAAAAATGACATTTCCCAAAAACTGCAAAAAACAGCTGAAAACTGCATGAAAAATAGTGTGCGAGACATGCCATAGCATAGAAAGTTGCAAAATTACAAAAACACCATAATATGGCATGTTGAAAAATGACCAAAAAAAAAAGCAAGGCTATAGTATGGCGAAAGTGTCAAAAATTACAATTCCAAAAACTGCTAAAAACAGCTCAAAACAGCATTAAATAGGATGCCGAGACACACCATAGCATAGAAAGTTGCAAAAATTGCTAAAAAAGCCATAATATGGCATGTTGAAAAGATGACCCAAAAAAAAAGCAAGGCTATAGTATGGCGAAAATGTCAAAAAATGACATTTTCTAAAAACTGCTAAAAACAGCTCAAAACAGCATTAAACAGCGTGCCGAAGCACGCCATAGCATCGAAAGCTGCAAAAATTACTAAAAAAGCAAAAATATGGCATGTTGAAAAAATGACCAAAAAAAAAAAGCAAGGCTATAGTATGGCGAAAATGTCAAAAAATGACATTTCCCAAAAACTGCAAAAAACAGCTGAAAACTGCATGAAATAGCGTGCCGAGACATGCCATAGCATAGAAAGTTGCAAAATTGCTAAAAAGCCATAATATGGCATGTTGAAAAATGACTAAAAAAAAAAGAAAGGCTATAGTATGGCGAAAGTGTCAAAAAATTACAATTCCCAAAAAATGCTAAAAACAGCTCAAAACAGCATTAAACAGCATGCCGAAACACGCCATAGCATAGAAAGGTGCAAAAATTACTAAAACAGCCATAATATGGCATGTTGAAAAATGACTTAAAAAAAAAAGCAAGGCTATAGTATGGCGAAATTGTCAAAAATGACATTTCCCAAAAACTGCTATAAACAGCTGAAAACTGCATGAAATAGTGTGCCGAAACACACCATAGCATAGAAAGTTGCAAAAATTGCTAAAAAGCCATAATTTGGTATGTTGAAAAAATGACCAAAAAAAAAAAAGCAAGGCTATAGTATGGCGAAAGTGTCAAAAAATTACAATTCCCAAAAAATGCTAAAAACAGCTCAAAACAGCATTAAACAGCATGCCGAAACAAGCCATAGCATAGAAAGGTGCAAAAATTACTAAAACAGCCATAATATGGCATGTTGAAAAAATGACTAAAAAAAAAAAAAGCAAGGCTATAGTATGGCGAAAATGTCAAAAAATGACATTTCCCAAAAACTGCTAAAAACAGCTCAAAACAGCATTAAATAGGATGCCGAGACACACCATAGCATAGAAAGTTGCAAAAATTGCTAAAAAAGCCATAATATGGCATGTTGAAAAGATGACCCAAAAAAAAAGCAAGGCTATAGTATGGCGAAAATGTCAAAAAATGACATTTTCCAAAAAATGCTAAAAACAGCTCAAAACAGCATTAAACAGCGTGCGAACACGCCATAGCATAGAAAGCTGCAAAATTGCTAAAAAGCCATAATATGGCATGTTGAAAAAATGACCAAAAAAAAAAAAAGCAAGGCTATAGTATGGCGAAAATGTCAAAAAATGACATTTCCCAAAAACTGCAAAAAACAGCTGAAAACTGCATGAAATAGCGTGCCGAGACATGCCATAGCATAGAAAGTTGCAAAAATTGCTAAAAAAGCCATAATATGGCATGTTGAAAAAATGACTAAAAAAAAAAAAGCAAGGCTATAGTATGGCGAAAGTGTCAAAAAATTACAATTCCCAAAAACTGCTAAAAACAGCTCAAAACAGCATTAAATAGGATGCCGAGACACACCATAGCATAGAAAGTTGCAAAAATTGCTAAAAAAGCCATAATATGGCATGTTGAAAAGATGACCCAAAAAAAAAGCAAGGCTATAGTATGGCGAAAATGTCAAAAAATGACATTTTCTAAAAACTGCTAAAAACAGCTCAAAACAGCATTAAACAGCGTGCCGAAGCACGCCATAGCATCGAAAGCTGCAAAAATTGCTAAAAAAGCCATAATATGGCATGTTGAAAAATGACCAAAAAAAAAGCAAGGCTATAGTATGGCGAAAATGTCAAAAATGACATTTCCCAAAACTGCAAAAACAGCTGAAAACTGCATGAAATAGCGTGCGAGACATGCCATAGAAAAGAAAGTTGCAAAAATTGCTAAAAAAGCCATAATATGGCATGTTGAAAAAATGACCAAAAAAAAAAAGCAAGGCTATAGTATGGCGAAAGTGTCAAAAAATTACAATTCCCAAAAAATGCTAAAAACAGCTCAAAACAGCATTAAACAGCATGCCGAAACACGCCATAGCATAGAAAGGTGCAAAAATTACTAAAACAGCCATAATATGGCATGTTGAAAAAATGACTTAAAAAAAAAAAAGCAAGGCTATAGTATGGCGAAAATGTCAAAAAATGACATTTTCCAAAAACTGCTAAAAACAGCTGAAAACTGCATGAAATAGGATGCCGAGACACGCCATAGCATAGAAAGTTGCAAAAATTGCTAAAAAAGCCATAATATGGCATGTTGAAAAGATGACCCAAAAAAAAAAGCAAGGCTATAGTATGGTGAAAATGTCAAAAAATGACATTTCCCAAAAACTGCTAAAAACAGCTGAAAACTGCATTAAATATCATGCAGAGACACGCCATAGCATAGAACGTTGCAAAAATGGCCAAAAACACAATAACACGGGATGTCCAAAAAATGAATCAAAGAGCAAGGCTATAGTGTGGCGAAAAATGTCAAAAAAATGACGTCCCACAACCAGCTGAAAAGTGCATAAAATGGCATGTTGAAATAATGACCCAAAAAGCAATACTATATAGTATGGAGAAAAATGTCAAAAACAAACAAAGCCATCTGAACAAAGCCATCCTCGCACAGTTTTAACCTTTTTCCCTGGCTGTTTTTATCCTTCTGAGAATCTGGTAAATGTCTAAAAACGACAAAAAGAAACAGGCTGCTGGACAAAACCGAACTTTCAGCCTGCTGCTTGGCTACGTAGAGCCGGACGTGCTCGACCTCTCGGGCCGAGGGTTTACCTCCTGGTCTGGTCAACAGTGAAAGTAAACACTGTTGGGCATCCATCTCTCCGAAAAGAAAAAGACACGTTACCTCTCTAATAAGCCACCCTCTCGCAGGTCTGAGGTGGCGTTCAATTATTTCGGGTATCTGAGTAAGAGGAGACACAGACTCGTATCTCGGCGAGGTATTAGTCGTTTCTAGACGTTTTATGCCACGTGTCAGAATTTGAAGTTTTTCGATATGCTATGCTATACTATGCTGAGGAAATTTGGCATGCAAACTCCAAAAAAATCCCAAATATGAAAACATCATTGAATCTTTGTAAAAAGCGCATGAGTGGGTTTTGAGAAGAAATCGTCTTAGCGACCTTTGGAGAATGAAGTCCGTTGTTTGCTTGTGTGTAATAGTACACGGCGGTGTACGGCGGGGACTTTGTTGCAGCTCTGTGGCGCCCCCTGTGTGTACGGCGGCCTGTGTTTGCCGTACCTGCTCTGGTTGAAGGTGTGGATGTTGACGCGGTGGTGTTTGTATTTCTGCAGGATCTTCTTCGTGTCCTCGTCGGTGTTGAAGGAGTTCATGAGAACGAGCGGCACGTCGGCGTTGAAGGTTTTGTTCAGATGCTGAAAACAAAAACAGAAACACAGAGCTCAGCTCGGTCTGATCCGCAGAGGTCCGACGGTCGCGGAGCGGCTCGTCGCGGCGTTTGTTCGTACCTCGATCTGCTGGACGGTCAGGTCCAGGAAGGTGTTCTCGTTGCGGACGCTGATCAGACTCTTTGGGCCCTTGCAGCCCATACTGGTTCCCAGACCGCCGTTGAGTTTGACCACAGCGAGCTTGTTGAGGCTGGCGCTGACGTTGTCAGGGAGACCCTTCGTCTTGATCTTCTCGTACGGCTGGATCTGAGCAGAGACACGTTTAAAGGACAGTTTTAACTCAGCACAACAGTTTGACAAAATGTGTGAGTCATTTTGTTCTTATTTACATACAACAGAGGAACTGGACCATGTTAGCGGAAAAAAGTCAGATTTCCAGAATAAACTCTTCAGATTACAGAATAAGCAAAAAATTAGTAATTTTATAAAATAAGCTCGTAATATTGCAAGATTACAGTACTAATTTTCCAAGAATAAAAATCTGAATTTTATGACAAAGGTAAGCTGATACGTCAAAGCTGTTTTCCTCGAAACTTTGGAGCATCAGATAAGTGATACCAGCTGCCCCGCAGCTATGCAGCTTTTATTTCACCTTTTGACTGTTTTCTCACTTTTGGATCGGATGTGCGTGCACACTTTTGCTTCTTTAAGCTAGATTGAACCAGGAGATCTACGCAGTTCGTTGGTGTCAGCCATGTCGGCTCGGTTTTTAACCCTTAAACACCTGAATCGACATCAGCTGTTCTTCTTAAACCAGAGAAAACTGCTTTGATTTCTCTCAAACATGAAATAAAACATAATTAGCATCTTGGTGAGAAATGTCCTGCAAACTGCAAAAATCAGTAAAAGATTATCATTTTTTTATTATTTTTTTTTAAAAATTAGCTGGTTGGGGAGGGGAGTTATTAGATGTCATTAAAAAAAAATAATTTTTGATTATATATTATAGAGATTATAGATTATATAAGATTATATTAAAGAAAAAGACAATAATAGAACTTTCTTGAGGTCATTTTGTTGTTTTTTTTTCTTTTCTATAGGATTAGAAAAAAATTTGATTTCAAGAATAAAGTTGCAATATTATGAGAATGAATTTGTAATTTTGAGAATAAACTCACAATATTACAAGAATAAAGTCACTGTTTCATGAGAATAAAATCAGTTTTACGAGGAAAAAGTAGCAATTTTATGAGAATAAACGTGTAATTTACGAGAATACAATCGTAGTTTAATGAGAAAGAAAATATCATATCACAGAAATAAACATATTAAGAGGCGGCGCACAGACAGGCATTTTTACGCCTCTAACCTGATGAATTCAGGATACTCTGAACTGTTCTGTCTCTAAACGCTGAATTTCCTGCCCGAAAAACATAAACATATAAAAGAAACAAAAAAATGAGAAAACATATGTTTAACCGTGTCCTCGGGAGGCTACTGACAGTATGAAACTGCGTAAATCTGCAGCTAAACAGGAAGAGGTCGAGGTCGAGGTCAGACTGAGAGCAAACTGACAGATCAGACGGCTGTTAGACCGTCAGGATCCGAGACAACCTTATTTTACCTCATTATCAAGCAGCCTGATAATGTCACACGGTTCAATATTTGATGATGTTTAGACTTCAGGAACTGTGATCAGCATATATGTGTGTGTGTATATGTATATATATGGATATTTGCATAATTCAATATGCATTTGCAATAGAAATTTAAAAGAAAATATAACAGATAATAGAAATTTAGAATTTGGAATATAACAACACAAAATCTTTAATCACGATTGAAACGTTCAAACACATATACAGAAAATTCCCTGCAACTTTTTCTGATAAGTTCAGTGAAAATTAAAATTCATGGTTCATATCTGTGTGTGTGTGTGTGTGTGTGTGTGTGTGTGTGTGAGACTTGCATAAGTCACACATCATATAGACTTTCACCATCTCAGATGAGCCTCCATGACAATAACGCCGTCCTATTCACGGACTCACGGCAGTTGGGCCTGAGCGGGTGACGTTGGAGGGGTCAGCATGTGACGGGGTGGACGGGGGGTTGAAGCCCCAGCTGCGTCCACACACTGTCCCACTGGAGACAAATGTCACCGTCTGCCCGACCTCGGCGCCCTAAAACCAGGCTTTCGAATGCTGCGGCGGTCAGACTATTCTTAGTCCTAACCTTCACTCTGCTCGAGTATTTTGGGAACACTGAGGAGTGGACGGACGGTGTGTGTGTGTGTGTGTGTGTGTGTGCGTGTGCGTGTGCGTGTGCGTGTGTGAAATGTCACCGTGCTGATAAATAGCTGGCTTTAGCCTGAGTGTTCTCTGTACTCAGATCCGGTTACGTTAGCTTGTTTCTGAAGCAGGAACAGACCGACATTCAGTCAGATGATCAGACGGATCGATTTCATCTCCGTGCATCATCAACAGAGAGAGAAACATCCAGCACACGTTCGGTCTACCGCACGGCCTCCCTCGATAAAAAAAAATCCCCTGCAGCCCACCGCCGACAGCAAACAAGGCCAATTACGAATCTTTCTGTGGTGAATTTTTGATCCGTGGTGGTTTTATGTTCGTAAAACTTTCCTGAGAACTCACGAAACACTGCTGAGCATATTCAGAGGGGCGCAATCCTCGGAGTAAAACCGAAACTTAACTGACTTGTAAAAGGTGTCTGAATGCAGAACCAGTCAGCTACAACTTTTGCTGTCTTTGGGTGAACTGCTCCTTTAATGCACAACAGCTACTCCCGATGTCCTGTACGGTCAGTCACCACTTTGCCGTTGTGGTCTCTGAGCTGGGCCTCGATTTGACCACTGACCTTGGACTGCAGCACAGAGGATTGCAACATGAGGTCCTGGCCTCTGGTAAACAGTGTGACCTCTGGTATCTGAAGCTTACCGAGCCCTCCGGCGGCCGGTTGATCTTGGCCCAGTCGACTGACGGACCTTTGACCTGCAGGAATCTGTGGAAGAGCTTCTTGAAGCCATCAAAATCTTTTCTGGAGATCTGAAACACAACAAAACACAAAAACATCAGAAAAACTGAACGACCACACCAAACTGAAGCATCAGTGACAGCAAAAAAACCCCAATAAAAACGCCAAATAACAAATGATGATTTACTACAAAATATTTGGAAGCACGCATCAACATCTTTATGTAGAAGTCTGATGTTTTTCTTACAGTCAAAAAATTAGAATAAAAATCCCAGACAAAAAAAAGTTAGTCCACCTCTCAGAACTTTTTTGCTTTCTGCCTGAGGCCCATTGATTTGGTCTTTTGACGGACAAAAATGACATGCGAAGATCCCCTAGGCTCTATACTGGGGCCTCTTCTGTTCAACATCTACACACTTCTGTCCTCAGGTTTGGAAAAACGACAAAATATGTTACCTTGATTATTCAGACGACGCACAAATTTACATAGCATTATCACCGAGGCACTGTGGTCAAATACAAGCTCAGTTTTCTTCAGTTAAATTTAGACAAAACTGAGGTCATTGTTTTTGGAGGACTTATTAAAGGAGGCGCTCAGCTTCAATTTGCAATGTTAAAAACCATCCAACGAGTAAAAACCTCTCAGACCTGAAGTTAAACAGCCACATTAACACAATGAACAAAACAAACAAAAAGAAAACGCCTCCGATCATCATTAAAAAGCAGCTGCAGCACTTTCTGAGATTTGTCAAAGCTTCTATGATGCTGTTTTCAATCCTGCAAATGTCCAGATTTCTAGAAAAGTCCTAAAAATCTGAGACATCTGAAAATCCTAGAAACATCCTAAAACCCTTGCAACGTCCTAAAATCAGTGACATGTCCTAAAATCTGAGAAACATCCTAAAATCCTAAAGTCCTAATAACGTCCTTAAATACTAGAAACATTTTAAAATCTTAGAAATGCCATAAAATCCTAGAAACGTGTACAGAGCTGCTGTTACTGGCTCCTGACCTGCTGACGTTGTGCAAAAGTGGCCCGTTAGCAAAGTAAGCTGAGTATCTCTGGTCGACAAATTCATCGTGTTTCGCTTCAACTCTCGTTCAGGGTAAAGGACGAACATGTCACCCAGTTTCACAGTTTAACAACAATGGAGCTCAATGGCACAAAAGAAGTAAAGAAAATATTGAACATCATCAGATTTCAGATTTGCTCTCGTATCAGGTTGTCTTTATTGCTCCTGTTTTCATGTTTGTTAAAAAAGCATTTTTCCAGCTTTACTTTGATAAACTGCTGCAACTCAACTGTATTTAAAAATCTCTATTAAGTCCTCCAAATGTTCACAGCAGCAGTAAATGTGTGTGTGTGTGTGTGTGTGTGTGTGTGTGTGTGTGTGTGTAAACTCAGGGTTGTTCACCTCATGTTCAGCCAGCAGGCCAAAACTCTTCCTGCAGACGATGTTTTATCTGTGTGATAAGATGACCCGGTGGACTCTCTGTATGCAATACTTTACAAATATTTGCAGCAGATACATTAGCCTTTGACACTTGTTACCTCGTGTGCCACCATAACTGCAATCTGTGGTCCACAGATTCACATGAAGGACTTTTTACAATGTTTTAATGCCGCCTCAAACTGAACTGATGTAGTTTAACATGAATTAAACACAAACAAAGCAGAAGGCAGCTGTTTCTGACGGAGAAGGTTTCCATTACAGATTTACGCCAAAAAGTGTTTCCATTGCAAAAATTTGGCTTTTTCCGATCACCTGAAATACCACCTCACGCAAGCGTAAAAACTGTATTTTCGAAATTGACGCCTAATGTTTCCATTCTGTATTTTACATTCACAATTTCAATTTGTACAATGTTCAGGTTAATGGAAACCTGTCTTCTGTCTCCGTATGTAATGGTGAGTCCTTAGTCTCTCAAGAAAACTAAAACTGGGGCCCCCAGTACCTCACCTAGTAGAGCAGGCGCCCCATGTACAAAGGCTGCCGCAAGCTTGATTCCATCCTGTGGCCCTTTGCTGCATGTTAATCCCTTTCTCTCCCCATTTCTAAAGCTGTCCTGTGTATTTAAGGCAAAAGCGAAAAAATAATCAAAAAAAAAAAAAAAAAGAAAAACAAGACTGGTTAAAAATGCTGTTAACCTTTTTATATCTGGTGCCCGCTTTGAAAGCTTTGCAACAGACAGCCAGCTGATTCATAACGTTGTGAGGTGTTTCAGGTACAATCCGAGATGTTTCGAGGAGTTTTTTAGGATATCTGCAGTTTTTTCTCACCTCAGCCTCGACCTTGTTGGCCGTACTGAGCAGCGCCTCCAGCTCGCGGTGCATCGACTCCTCGTGCTGCTGACGGAGCTTCTCCTGGAACTCTGTCATCGCTCCTCTGGTCAGGTCTGCAAACACACCATCTTCAGTTTAATTTCACTTTAAATCACAGAGAAAACCCCGAGAAGAAGCTGTTTATCAGCATGTTTGAGGTCACACACTGCTGCAGAAACAGTGTTTGCACTTTAACTCAGACTGCATTTGAAGACGGACTGCTCTTTACAAAGAAAACTTTGTTAGTTTTAAATGAATCAATTTACAAAAACCTGCAGAGCACAATATGACATTATTTACACACAACGTAAAAACAAGGTAAACTGAGGCATCGCCACAAAAAAAAGGAGATTTTTAATTTTCTGACAAGAAAAAGGACAAGTTTTAGTTAAAAACAAAAAAGAAAGAAAGAAAATAACTGCAAAATATTGGCAGCTGCAGCCTAAACACAAGTTGACCTTGAACAACTTGAGTCAGATGAAGCAAGTTTTGAAATTGTGTAACTACATTACAGCACGTGTGGTGTGAAAACTTGGTGTTTCCAAAAACTCGATCTATAGTCTGCAATCAAAACTATTACATTTTAGTCACATTAACAACAATTATTCCCCCCAAACAGCAGTACTGTAGATAAAAACACAGCAAAATAACATGGAAAAAATACAAAAAACGGAAAAGTTGTATCTGCACTGAAAATATCTTCCATACTAAGTTGTGCAGGAAGAAATCCTAAAACCGCCCAAAATTAGTCGGCATTTTTGCACTTTCAATGAGGTCTGCGGTAACAAAAGCTTGGGGGCTTTTACATCGATAAAAACACCACTGTGAACTTTGAAGCTTCAGTGTGTCTTAAAGAGACTTGTTGTGAACAAGCAGCTAATTGAAACTTTGTCATCATGTCGATCTCGTCTTTACAGCCTCGGCGGCGATTAAATCATGTGACCGTTATGTTGTTAGGTCACAGCCTAATACTAGTTTTTTACTTCTGGCGATTGCGTTAAGGCTTCAAAAATCATAAAAGAGGTGTTCATTTGTGAAGATTATCCTGCTGAACACAACGTGAAAGCATCATAAATGTTTCTTTGCCACAGAACTTTTTACAATAACCCAAAATACAACGGAAAAATCCTATTTGCTGACTTCCAAGTGGGCCTATGGAAAAACGGCGATATTTGCTGTACGGTTTTGTTGTTTGGTTGTTTTGCGTTACAGTTGATGTCCCGGGATGCAGGACAAATATTCGAATTTTTTCTGACAATAATACAAAGTTAAATCAAATTAACCCCTGTAGAACTCCGAGGACAAATGGCCGTTTATTTGCTCCTTAAATTATTTAAAACTTTTCATTAAACTTGTGAAGTGAGAAACACACGTTCAGTTCATCTCTACAACTATTCAACAGAGTCACACTTTAACTAAAACACACAAAAAAAATAAAACTAACATATTCTGAAGACTTTTCAAGCTTCAGGCATTGCAAACCAAACCAAAGCTTAAATTTAAGCTAAAACGTAAAAAATTACAAACACCGGCGACAAACTTTCTACCAGTTCACTGAATGACAGAAGCATATTTTTTACAGTTTGGTTGTCCAATAAAATATTTGACAGATTGGCGTATTCTTATAATTATATTATTATCATTATAAAAACAGATTTTAAAGCTGCAATCTAAAATGAAATGCTAAAAAATGAAACTTTTAGGATTAATTGTTCTTTTTGAGTTTTGTGGATTAATTGTTTTTATATAAATTTTACGATGAATTTTATGAGACAAACCTTTCTAAAAAACAAAAGCGTTCTCTACTTTAACCTCGTAAGTTTTGTTTACGTAAATACCAGGTCAGATTGGCTCTGAGAAACACAAAAATGACTCACTAACATCTGCGGAAAGACAAAAGTTAAATCACACACAAAAAAGATCCAAAAACTGTCTGAAAATCTGGATTCAAACTTACCAGCTACAGTTAGAGACATTTTACCAAAGTCTGCTTAAAAACAAGAGGCAGCGAAACGATGTGCGGAAAGAAAGCGGGCGGCAGGTGTTTGGCGGCAGGTGTGTCGGCTCACAGTGAGTCCATGTGTTTGATAAGAATTTCTTTTTAAAATGGTCCCAAAGAAAGAAAAGAAACTTAAAGTCGGCAGCTGTCAGAGAACAACAGCCGTCCTCCTCATCCTCAGCTCAGAGGAAGCTCTCAGATCTGCAGCGCCGACCCTGAGCGCGACACAAGGCCGGCCCACAGACACACACACCAATCACACACAGCCGGACGGAGAGAGAGAGAGTGTGTGTGTGTGTGTGTGCGTGTGTGTCACACTCTCGTGAGAACTTTAAATGTTTAGTTAGTTTGTTGTTTTTACATCCTGAGACAAAAATAAGAAAACAAGCAGCGTAACGGTTAGTGAAAATAAACTTTACTGAAGTACAGTTCTGAGGTGCTTTACTTCATCTGAGTATCTTCATTTTTTACTACTTTATATTTTTACTTCACTACATTCTAGATAAATATTGTACTTTTTACTACAATACATTTATTTGATAATTTAAGTTAATTTGCAGGTTTAAATTAATAATACAAATTATAGCTGCTCGTTGTGACAAAAAATAAGCTATAAAGTTTAACAAAATATCTAAATATCAATATTAATTGCAATAAATAAACAGATATTGAAGTGAATTATAAATTCACTTCAATATCAGTTGATACCAGTTGAGTTTCGTTTAGAATTTACATCCATGTCAGTGAAAACATGTTGTATGAGGGTCACCATGACCTTGACCTTTGACCTTCAACCACCATATTCTAAAGGGTTCATTCTTGAGTCTGAGCGGACATTTGAGCCAAATTGGGGGAACTCCCTGACGACCATCTTCAAATATTGCATTCACGAAAATTTGCAAGGCAAGGCAACCTTAACCTTTAAACACCAAACTTTAAATAGTTCATCCTCGAGTCCACGAGAATGTTTGTATCAAATTTGAGGAAATTCCCTAAAGGTCCCTCAAGACAGACGAGGCCACGAGGTGGGTTTCCATTATAGATTTGAGCAAAACTTAAGCAATAGTTTGGAAATTTACCCTTTTCTATCGGGTGTATCTTATATTTCTAATTTTAATTTCCACAATTTGAGGGTTAATGGAAACTTGCTTACAGTGATCTTGACCTTTGACCACCAAAATATAATCAGTTTATCCTTGAGTCTAAGTGAATGTGATAAATTTTAAGAAATTCCCTCAAAGTGTTCTTGAGATATTGCTTTCACAAGAGTGGGACAGACGTCCAGACGTATGTTTGGAAAGACGGACAGCTTGAAAACATTATGTCTCCGGTCAGGCCTGTCGCCAGCGTGGAGAACAAAACATCTTCTATACAGTTACATTTTCTATTTTTGGAGCTGGACCGTTCATTAGAAGTGCTGCTGGACTCTATTTTGCGTTTGATTATTAAGTGCACCACACTCCTGGAGCGCAGAGTGTACTCTGTGCACAGGCGGAGCAGCATAACATCAGACGCAGTCAAAGTGAATCTTAACGGCTCTTTGTGCTGAGTCTTAAAGTTTGCATTCATCGTCTCTTCAGCAGCTGCTCCTCTCATCTATCAATCGACCTGATCAGCTCTGACCGGACCAACAGATCAATTACGTACTGCTCAAGTCAAACATAACAAACTGCTGCAGAGGAAAAACACACTATACATAGAGCACGTGTTTCTTCAAATGAAATATGCGCTCCATTTTTAAGAGGATTTATATGTTAAGAAATAAGCATCATCATTTTCACAATTCTGACTTTTGTATTTACAGCATGCACTTGTACTTTTACTTTCCATGCTGAAGTCAACATAATATCATAAAATTACTTTTTATATTTTAGTTCAGTAAATACATAAAGTCAGTAAAAATGTAAAAAAGTAAATAAATAAATTTTAAAAAATCATTATTATTATTATTGGCAACAACATTTATTTTTATACATTAAATCAAGACAAATCAAGCTACAAAAAAATAAAAATAATAACAATTACTTTAAATCTTACTTTAAACTTTAAAACTTTAAAACTAAAACTTAAAACTTCAGATTTGGAAATGTGGTTGAAATTGTCGCGGTTGATTTGTGAGTCCGTCAGGTGCAGCTGTCAGTAACGTCCGGTGCTTCAACAGTTGGTGATCTGAGTTGACCTTTACGTCGTATGTTTAAAAGGTCAACTCAAATACTAATATGTAGTGATTTTAAAACGTGTTTACAGTTACCAAATCTAAATGATCCTTCAAATGTATTTTATTTTTATTTTATTTTTTTTAATTTAGCACCTTTCAAAATCACATCTGCTGAATGTATTTTAATATTTCCTGGGGTTAATTTGGTGTATTATATAAAGCACTATGAAATGTCTCGTTAAAGTAACGTCATATTTACTTTATATTTATTATCTGAACATGAGCTATTTACAAATTTAAATTTTTTAAATCATTCTTCTCTTGGAGGTTTTTGATTTTTTTTTTTAGTTTAATGAGGTCTCCAACTATAGATTATTATTATGTGCCATTTGTTTTTCAGTCGGACGTTTTATTATTCGGTCTTTTTAACCCTTTGAAACCTGGAGTTACTTTGCACTACTACTTGCAATTCCTCTCAAAAACAAGACAATGAGCAACTTGGTAAAATATGTAAAACATATGAAAAATGCAAGAGAAAATCTATATTTATAATAATGATAATGACACATTTAACCATTTGAAACCTGTATCGACATCAGTTTTCTTGTGCTGCTTTAAGATGCATTTTATAAACTGTACATCCTTTTGACAACTGAGCAAACTGGTTTGGTTTCTTCCGAAAACATGGAGGGAAAAGGCAACGACCAACATGGAAAACATGGAAAAGGCAACGACCAAGTTGGCTAGAAAAGCCCCACAAAGTGCAAAAAATTTTACCGAAATGTATTTTTTAAGAGGGGAGGATTATTAGAAAATAATTTTAATAAATAATATATTTTAAAATAGCAAAAAATGTCCAAAACTATCTAAAAAAATACATTACGGGAAAAAAATACTAAATATTAAATAAATTAATAGGTATTTTTTATTTTCAGCAGGACATTTTCTTGTTGGTTTTTGTCTTTTTTATGTGCTAATTTTCAAGTAATTTTCTTATAAATCTTTTTTTTTTGCAAATTTTTCGGGCCATGTCTTATTGCATAGCTTGCTGCCCCCTTGTGATTTCAGAGAAATCAAAACAATTTGCTTAGGTTCCAGTTAAACTTTATGTTGCAGAATTATTATACATTTTAGGCATTTTTCCAGGTCAATTCCTGTTATTGTTTCTTTTTTTTTTCAGGTAATTTCCTTGCACATTTCTAGTAATCCCTCGCTAGCTTTGGGGCCATTTCTTCAATTATTTTACTATTATTATTTTCTACACTAAGTTTCAGGGTTAATAAAGTTGATTTTTTTTTAAAGAAGCAATTTTAGATATGATAATCCATTCTTTTGTATCATTAGAATTTGATTTAGATTAAAATTGATACAAAATTGCAAAACTGATACACTGTTTCTTTGGGTCAGGGGTCAGCAACTTTTACAAAAAAGAGACATTTTTGACCAAAAATAATTTAAAAAACCTGTCTGAGCCTTATAATTAACGTAACACAGCCTATTAAGTCTAAATATGTCTATCAACATTATTTGTCTAAATAAGTATTTATTGATATGTTTTACAACAATGTGGCTACTCTACAGTGGGCTATTAGTGATTATATTATTAACTTTTTAGATTTGGCAGTTAAAGCAAACAAATCTTGTTAAGATTTCCTCTGAGACTTTTTGATTTGTAGTACAAAACTAGCCAAGCAAGGGAAACTCGAGACAAGCCACCATAATTGAGGTATGGCAAACATTTAAAGAAAAGGCACAAGGCCATAGATGTATGACACATATATTAATTCAGTTTCATATAATGATTCAGTGGGTTTTCCAGAAGTGGAAAATGTAAGCATTTATTAAGACCTAGAGCCACTGGAAGCCATTAGAGAGCAGCTAAAGAGCTGCATGTGGCTCCAGAGCCACAGATTGCCTACCCCTGCTTTAGGTATTTCATATTATTATTGTGTGGAGATTTAAATTTTTCTGTGTAGCCTTACACACACACACACACACACACACACACACACACACACACACGTCTAAAGTGCTTTAAATTGGCATTTAAATGGCTCAGAGTGCAGAAACAGCAGTTTTATCTGAAACTTTTGGTGCTCAAACAGCCGCAGGTTTGACAGACGGAGCTCTCACCCACCTGGACACACCGTCAAAGTACCGGGACAGCCTCAAAAACACCGCCGAGGACAACACGGACACCCTCACGCCGGGACAGACTACCTATGAGACCGGGAGGACTCGGTTTGAGACGCAAAAACTCGACTTAAAGGGTTAAAAACTGCAGTTTCATCCTCCTGCTGCTGTTAGCTTCTGCGGCTGTCAACCAGCACGCTGCTCAACGCGGTGACGTAGCACGCACAAGCATTGAACCACAACTGTGATTGGTCGAAGAAGCCCGTCAATCAGAGGGAGCTGTCAACATGTCCCGCCCACTAAGGATGGTCTATTTTTACTCCAAAATCTTTATTTTATTTTTGAAATAACATTTTTATTTCAATTTTATTTACATGCATCCATTGTTTTATACATTTTACGCATATTTTGTCACATTTGTCATAAATTTTATTCAGTTTTATATCCACTTTATTTTTTTATTCCAAATTTAACCATTTTTGAGTCAGTCCCTGTTTATTCTTTTGCAAATGTAACCATTTTTAGAAATTTCACAGATTTAACTTTAAGTTTTACAGCTTGATCTAATTTTTTATGATTTATCATCTTAAATACTATTTTTTCTACATGTTGATACCTGCACATACTGCAGTCTTAGATAGATTTATATTTTTTTTTATCCTGCTTGTATTACAGGTCTTTAAATCAATACTGTGCACCAGCCTTTTATTTTATTAAATTTATTTATTTATTCATTATTATTATTATGCGTGTGTTTAACCTCAAAAACATTTACTTTCACACACAAATCTTCAGGTGTCACTTTATGTTGAGTTGGTCGCTGCTGCCCTCATGTGTTTTAAATCACTCATTACAATAAACACTGAAGGACTTCATGAAAAAAAAGTCATTTAACTGTCAGAAATCACCCTCATCAGTTACAGTTCCTTTAAGTTTTTCAGTTTTTATCCAAATTTTAAAATGGAGAGAAAATGATCATCATAAATACTAACAACTTGAGTCCATGTTTAACTCTGTGATCACCTAAAATGTGTAATGAATATAAAAATTATATATATATATATATATATATATATATATATATATATATATTTAAGTTTTAGTTTGTTTTAATCTTCTAAAGAGTTAAAAAAATAATAATAATAATAATTTTGGGAGATCTTTTTAATTTGGTCTTTTTTATCTTTGGCAATTTTTAAAGAAAAAATGTTGATTTTGTCTCAATTTAAAAAAAAGACCTTTTTTTTTGCTTTAAAGCATTTTGGGCAATTTCTTCTTTAAAAAAGTTAGGGCAAGTTTAAAAAACAATGTGTCAATTTCTTTTCTTCAAATTATTATTACTTTTTTTTTTGTTTTTTACAATTTACCACAGCCAGAAAGGGTAAAAACAAATTGTCAGACTTTCACATTTCCAACAGTCCTTGAATCTGTTATTACACAGGTTTTCTATGGTCTTTCCAAAACTTTAAAGCTATATTATTTCTCATAAAATTCCGACTTTATTCTTGTGAAATTGTGACTTTTCTTGTAAAATTACGACTTTTTTCTACTAAAACTTTGACTTTATTCTTGTAAAATCACAAATTTAATCTTGTAAAATTAAAAGTCGTTATTTTTTTCCTTGTAAAAATATACCTTTTCTCATAAAATTACTTTTTTTCTTGTAAATTACAACTTTTTTCTAGTGAAATTCTGATTTAATTCTCGCAATATTTCAACTTGCTATATTACAAGTTTATTTTCATAAATTTAGTTTTTTTTCTCGTAAAATCACAAATTTATTCTTATAAAATTAAAAGTATATTCTCAGTTTTTTTCCTTGTTTCTTTATTCTTGTAAAATTACAACTTTTTTTGTTGTAAAATTACAACATTTTTTTTAGTGAAATTACAATTTAATTCTTGTAAAATTTCAGCTTTATTCTCGTATTACAAGTTTGTTTTCATAAATTTAGTTTTTTTCTCGTAAAATCACAAATTCATTCTTGTAAAATTAAAGGTATATTCTCATAAAGTTAGTTTTTTTCCTTGTGAAAAATACAACTTTATTCTCGTAAAATTCTTGTAAAATTACAACTTTTTTTCTAGTGGAATTACGATTTAATTCTCGTAAAATTTCAACTTTATTCTCATAAAATATTTTATTTATATTTTTATAAAATATTATGTTTATTTTCATAAATTTCGTTTTTTTCTCCTAAAACTTTGACATTATTCTCATATGAGTCTATTCTCGTAATATTGTGACTTTACTCCTGAAATCTAACTATTTTTTCGTTGACCCCGCCCCGATCCTCCTTCCTAAAATTAAAACCAGTTTAAGTCATCTGAGCTGTGACATCACGCATTAGATCAGCTCCGATAAACGGAGTGAGACGCGGAGACTCGTGAGGATCACATAAGAACGAAGCAGAAGTCGTCGTCGTTCGTCAGTTTTCTTGTTTTATTGGTGACGTTTTGTTCCGTTACAGTTTCTGAACAGCTAGTGTGCGTTTTCATCTACAGACACGTTCGCTCGGTGTCTTACGGACGCAGGAGGCCAGGTTATGGTCGTTAAACAGGTTTTCTGAAAACCTCAAGAAGTGGCCTACAGAGACACGACACACGACACACACACACACACACACACACACACACACGCGCGCGCACACACACACAGAGGTGACACACAGATGCCGGCTGGGACGGTTAATAGAGTGGAGGGTTTCTTGTTCAGAGCTGCGAGCGGCGAGCCTTCGGAGGGTCTACGAGCCGCCGTCGGCCTTCAGGAGGCAACCGTCACTGGGACAGGAAGTCCAGGGCGGTGTCTCGCTCCTCCACCAGCTCGGCCGCCGTGGCGTCCATCTTGGCGCGGGAGAAGTCGTTGATGGGGAGTCCGTCGACCATTTTCCAGGTCTTGTTCTGGGGGGGGGGGCAAGAGAGAGAAAGGTCAGAGGTCGAGCTTTTTATTTTGTGGTGTTTTGTTGGTTGAGCGCGGACGTCAAATATGACGTTTGTTTGGAGCTTCCTGCCGTCGCCATTATTTTTACTTTACAATATTTCATGTACAAGATTATATAAATAAACATAACATAACATAAACAAAATAACAAACATAAAATAAACAAAATAACAAACATAAAATAAACAAAATAACAAACATAAAATAAACAAAATAACAAACAAAAATAAACAAAATAACAAACATAACATAAACAAAATAACAAACATAAAATAAACAAAATAACAAACATAAAATAAACAAAATAACAAACAAAAATAAACAAAATAACAAACATAACATAAACAAAATAACAAACATAAAATAAACAAAATAACAAACATAAAATAAACAAAAAACAAACATAAAATAAACAAAATAACAAACAAAAATAAACAAAATAACAAACATAAAATAAAGAAAATGTAATATAAACATATATAAAATAAACAAAATAACATAATATAAAATAAACAAAATGACATAACAATAATAAACAAAATAATAAACATAAAATAAACATTAACATAAAAAAAAGCTGGTTTTTAGTCGCGGCGGCGGCAGCTCTGTGATCCGGACCGACTCACCTTGATCTTGACGGGGAACGAGTAGATGAGGTCCTCCGGGATGCCGTAGGCGTTTCCGGCGGCGTACACGCCCATGGAGATGAACTCGCCCTGTGGACACGAAACAAACGTCAGTCTGAGGAGGCGACACGTTTAAACACTTTTCTGATGGATTTTGGTTTTTCAGGGCCGATACTGATGTCGATTATTTAGTTTATTTAAGAGGCCGATAACCGATTTTTGGGCCGGACGGCGTTCTTCATCGTGTTCATTCGTCAATAACACAAAGAAAAGTTTTATACGTCCACACATGAAAACAGCTACAGTGCGTCCCAGCAGAGAGACGACATTTTAAAGACGCAGTAATATGTGTTTAAATCAAAAAGAAAAAAACAATACAAATAAATATAAAATAGATCAATCAGTAAATAAATAAAATAATAATAATATAAAATAAAATAAAAAATGAGAAAAATAAAATAAAATAGTATTAATACTAAATTAAAAAAAGAAGAAAGTTATTATTAAAGATAATATTATAAGAAGCATGCAAATTAAATTTCATTCAGCCCTCACTGACCTCCTTGGTGCCGAACCAGATGTCCCTCATGTGGTCGCAGATGGCCTTGGCGGCAGACATGGCGCTGGACAGCTTCCTGGCTTTGATGACGGCGGCGCAAGGCTGCTGCACCGCCTGCAGGACGAAGACGAAGAGGTTTGAAAAGAGGAGAAACTACAAAACCTGAAGGAAAAGCTTCTTTTCTGTTGATAAAATCGTTCTTTAATGCGTTCGGGGTTAAAAGATTCGAGCGCGCACAGAGATGAAGTCTCCTCTCAGCCAGGCGTCGTCCTTCACGGCGTCGTAGGCGGCCTTCTCGGCGCCGTGCACGGTGACCTTGGCGTGGTGGACGTCGGGGTACTGAGTGGAGGAGTGGTTCCCCCAGATGATGACGTTCTTCACCTGATCGGAGGAGACGCCGCAACGCATCGCCACCTGCAGGCGATACAGACGCAGTCGCTCAGCGACAACAACCTTAATTTCCTCCATTAATGAACTGTTGTGTTTGTATCTATGTTTAAACTTGTGTACAAAAAATCACTGTTTTTGTTTGTTTAAAAAATGCCAAAAATGTTAAAGGAAAAAGATATATATATATATATATATATATATATATATATATATATATATATATATATATATACATATACATATATATATATATATATATATATATATATATATATATATATATATAAAAAGAAAGAAAATTGGACAAAAAATAAAGAATCAAAATCTGCAACGCTTTCTTTGTTTAAAAATTGCCAAAAATGTTTTAAGATCCCCCAAAATAAAATAAATAAATAAATAAATAAATAAATAACAAATGGGCAAAATAACTGAAGGAAAAAAAAGACAACTTTTCCCTGGACATTTATATTTTCTTTTTTTTTTTTACATTTTGTATTGTGTATTTTTGTTTTTCTTGGGTTAATGTTTACTGACTGGTTTATTCTGGATTATTTATTATTTACTTATATATATAAATAATAATAATATTATATAAATATAAATATATATATATATATATATATATATATATATATATATATATATATATATTTATTATATATTTATTTATTATTATTTATGCAGTTTTAAGTGTCCAACTAAACTAAACTAAACTCTTTTTATTGCCATTTTTATGCAGTAAAATCTAAAAACTCTTTGTACATGAAAACCTTTCATTTAACCCCTTTCTGATATTTTCAGGCTCTTCTCATATATTGAATTTATTTCTGTTGTAATGGCCCTGACTGCGAGTCAGTGCTGTTTATATCTTTAATTTAAATTGTAAAACATCTTATTGAATTAAAAAAATTAAAAAAATTTAAACAGGTGCCAGTAAACAAAGAAGTAATGTGCAGTATTTGTACACAGCTGGGAGGTGTAATGATTTACTTTACCAAGAGGTGGAATAATGACGTCGGGATGCTGTATGTGCTGTTCGATGAACACCATTTTAATTCTAATAAAAATTTAAAATTGAAAAAACAAAAACAAAAGCAAACAAATAAATTAATTAAAAAACCCTGGTGTCATTAAAACAACGATTCCAGGAGAAATGTGGTTTAAATGAGGTTTAGGGTTTGGTTGTTTAGACGTGTGTGTGTGTGTGTGTGTGTGTGTGTGTGTGTGTGTGTGTGTACCTGGGAGCTGGCTCTGTTGTGGTCCAGACGGGTCAGGCAGGAGAAGTTCTCTTTGGGGATGGACGGAGCCGACTTGGAGGCGATCAGACAGTTTGTGTTCGCTGGATTTCGACAACCAGAACCTGAAAACCATCAAACACACACACACACACACACACACACACACACACACACACACACACACACACACACACACACACACACACACACATCAGAGTGACGGCGACACAGAGCAGCCATCAGGCGAAAATATTTAATCAGCACTGACACCATCACACAGACGGAAAAGCTGCTGATATACGTATATACGTATATACGTATATACGTATATACATATATCTATATATATATATATATATATATATATATATATATATATATATATATATATATATATATATATATATATATATGTTCCTGTTCAGGGACGTGTTAGTTTGTTTTTGGGTGTTTGGGTGTTTCTACAGTGTTTTTCTGTATTCTGTATGTTTCTCCTCAGACTCTGCACAACAAACGTAAAAAAACCCGATAAAATCATGATAAAACTGAGCTGAACTATGTTAGAAGTTAACGGCAGCAAGAGAATATTATATTTTACTGACTTTATTTTTACTTATAAATCTTTTTTTTGCTCATTTCAGTTTCCTCTAAAAAAAAAAAAGCCTCTGAAATGTTTTCTCAGACGGTTTTTGGAGCGAAAGATGAAAACTTGTATTTGGTGCTGCAGAGTCACGAAAACTGAACCTTGAAAATCCGGCTGTTTTCTTTCCTCCGCGGATGCCCGACATGTGAAGCTGTGACCTTTGACCTCTGACGCGGGGGCCTCGTGCTGGACTTTGGGTCATTAGGGGCCCTCCTGCTGGTCTACAGGCTCTGGGACTTTACAACAGCACAAACACGCTGCTGTTCTGCTGCAGATTAGAGCTCTGCAGAAACGTAAAGCTGCTCGGAGTTTTAACGTGACGGCGGAGAGGCAGATATTTGAAACACCGCAAACGTAACGAACCACAAACGACTCAAATCTGCAGCTTCTAACGTCAGAATCCCACAAACGTAACGGCACGGCCTCCTGCGAACGCAACACAACATTTCCTGCAAATGTGCACCAACGACATCTGTACTGCGTGCATCACATCTGGACGTCATACAGACGTCTTTGAAATTTCATATTATGTTTGTTACGTTTGTGGGTTTATTGCATCAAAAGCTGCAGATCTGAGCGCTGATATTTTTGCCCTGAGGCTGTTTTTTATATTTGAAAATGTTTCTATTTTTCTTTAAAAAAATCTATTATTTTTATTTTATATATTTTTTAAAATTATTATTAGCATCAGTTTTTTTAAATAATTATGATAACTATTTATTTATTTATGTGGATGCTGTCCTTGTCTTCCTGATTTAAATATGATTTATTCTGTTTTTTACTTTAATGTAAAAGTGTTATAAATAAAAAGTGTTCAAAAGCTGCAGCTCTGTATCAAGTTTATGGTTTATTATGTTTGTAGTTTATTATGTTTGTAGTTTATTATGTTTGTAGTTTATTATGTTTGTAGTTTATCATGTTTGTAGTTTATTATGTTTGTAGTTTATTATGTTTATGGTTTATTATGTTTGTAGTTTATTTGTAGTTTATTATGTTTGTAGTTTATTATGTTTGTAGTTTATCATGTTTGTAGTTTATTATGTTTGTAGTTTATCATGTTTGTAGTTTATTATGTTTGTAGTTTATTATGTTTATGGTTTATTATGTTTGTAGTTTATTTGTAGTTTATTATGTTTGTAGTTTATTATGTTTGTAGTTTATCATGTTTGTAGTTTATCATGTTTGTAGTTTATTATGTTTGTAGTTTATTATGTTTATGGTTTATTATGTTTGTAGTTTATCATGTTTGTAGTTTATTATGTTTGTAGTTTATTATGTTTGTAGTTTATTATGTTTTTGGTGTTACGGACGCTGGAGAAGCACTTTCGTTTCCCCGTGTTGAAACAACACGACTAAAACTTCCCAGAAAGCCGCAAGACAAAGAGCAAAAACCCTCCAGGACAGATGAAAGACCTGCGCTCGCTGCAGAACAAGACGAGACGGAGGACGGAGGACGGAGGACGGAGGACGAAGGACGGAGGACAGAGGACGGAGGACTCACCTTGACGGTCTTCTTGGCGTACTTGTCCAGGGCGGCTCCCTGAGTCTTGAAGATGGCCACGTTGGCCTTCAGCAGGTCCTTCCTCTCCATCCCCTCCTTCCTGGGCATGGAGCCCACCAGGATGGCGGCGTCGATGTCCTTGAAGCCGACCTCCACCTTGTCAGTGGGGATCACCTCTGTGGGGGACGAGACGGACGAGGTCAGCAGTCACTTTATGTCTTTATCAATCACGAAAGCATTTTCTGCACTTTTCTTTTTCCTGTTGTGATAACTGTGTGTGTGTTGATGCATGTGTCCTAAATGTAGTCCAGATTGTGTATTTGAGTGTAATCAGTGAATTTGCAGCTCAGCTCCTACAATAAGTCTAAAATACACTGTGGAAACTAAATAGTTACATTCAGACTGTTCAGGTCCAAAAATGCAGAAAAACAGGACTTGTATTATTTCTGGGTGTCATTCTGGGCTTTTGACTCTGAATTTATCATTTTGACTATTTTCCACCTGATGAGGTCATTTTGACCATATTTGGCATATGGAGGACAATGTGTGTGTATATATATATATATATATATATATATATATATATATATATATATATATATATACACACATATTGTTGATTATCATCACAATCAGGCTACAAAAATATTATACATTAATATGATTTTCTACTCTCATTGAGTTTATTTTTTTAACCAACACCAGTCATAATCATGAATATCAAATGATCTTTAATTTTCAGAATTTTAAACCTTTAAATGCCAGGTTTTTACCATGATGGCATAATATTTTTCGATGAAAATCAAACACATATATATATATATATATATATATATATATATATATATATATATATATATATATATTTATATATATATATTTTTTTTTTAAATAATTTCTAATATATTCCACTGGAAATATCATATTATCATCGTATTTTCTCCATATATAATCTGGTAAAAGAGTAAAGCAGGGACTCTTTATCTGATTAGATATTTATGAGAATCGTCATAAATGATGTATGACTTCTTGAGTTGCGGCCAAAAACAAGTTTTGGTGAGGAACCTTTACTTTTGACTTTCGACGACCAGATTGTTATCAGTTCATCGTTGAGTCCACGTGAACGTTTGTGCAACATTTTAAAAACTTTAAGGAGTTCTTGAGAAACCGCGTTCACTAAGATGAGACGTTGGATTATTAACAGCGTGCTGCAGACGGCAGTTTCTTATCTGCTCGGTACAGATAACAGGAGGCTGACGGCTACAGGAACGTATTGATAAGGTGATCTATTAGTGCTGATAACGTACACTGACTTATGTTTTTTAAACATCACCTGCGAACGTCGGCCTCTGCTCAGAATATTCTGCTGTGATTTTTAGGTTCTGCGTCGCGATTATTTTACACATTTTTCACTTTTCCTCTTCGACTTTGAGAACTTTGGGAAATTTTGCACAACTTTTATTGATTTGTTTTGTATCTCAGCTGTTTTTCACACCGCCGTCAGACTCTCAGCACTCAGAGGGTTAATCTCAGTTTATCTCCATGATAACTTCCGTCTGATCCGGACGATTCGGCGTGTTTCTGCTCGTCAGAAGCAAACCGCTGCTATCAGACTGGACTTCAGTCAGAGTTCATTGTTGTCCCACCACTCGTCTGATTGGCTCCTGTGGTGCCCGAACCTCCAGCCAATCAGAGGCCTTGTTTTAGACACTCCTTCTTCCTCCTCCTCCTCCTCCTCCTCACAGCAGCACAGAGGAGGTTACGAAGGACAAATAACTCACACACATAAAAACGCTCAGCGTGTTCTGCTCCAAAATTTTCCAGCTGGAAGAAGGAGATTCAGACAGTCGATCAAACGTCTGAACGTCGGTTTAACGTTTTGTTTTTATCGGGGGAATAAAAACTCTACGTGTTCCCTTAAATACAGAGACTTTACTATTTTTTTACATTTATTTTTAATTTTACAGTTATGATTACAGTTAGTGATTACTTATTTCTTTTATTATTATATTTTTTTTACATGCAGGTTGTATTATGTCCTCTTTTAATGTGAAGCTCTTGGTGTGTGTAATTTCTTTCTTATAAAGCACACTCGGCGGTGTTTCTTGTATGATAGGTGCAACACAAATAAAGTTATTATTATTGTATTTTGTTTATTATGAAACGGACAGATTACTGATTACTGTCCCGTTTCTGCTTTCTGGTTCCCGGTTCAGATGTTTGTTCTCTGTGAACAAACACGGGCTTTCTGTGGTCCCGTATGACGTTTGTTGTTGTGGGGTATCTGATGTTGTTTGTTGTTGCTTTGGTCTCTTTACGCAGCACAGTCAGCGGTCACGGCTGCTATCTTCAGTTACCTCGTCTTTGTTTTTGTCTTTTGTATTGTTTCTATGTCCTTTTTATGTCTGCAAAACCAGTTTCTCTTTGAGGACAGCTAAAGTTGAGCAGAGTTGATGAGTGTTTTGGTTGAGACACTCGGTGGACTCACCCCTCAGCAGTGGGAGGGCGCAGTCCTGCAGCTCCATGACGACTCCGTCCAGCACCGGCAGCATGGGAGGGATGTCCAGGAGGATCAAGATGATTGGCTGAAAAACGAGAGGGACAAAAAATATAGATTATTACCTGAAAATCCTCCAAACAATAACCGTTAATTCAGTTTTTGACCAATTTGCCTGTTGAAATAAACAGAGAGGAAAAGCCTGAAAAATCCGAGCCTGAAAACATTTACATGAATTTCATCCACAAAACGTCGTGTTTGACATTTTCATTTTCTTTTTCTATGAAGTCCACATTTAAAATTTTATTACATCCATATCATTTTTTCCACAAATTTATTCTTATTTAGTAATTTAAAGGCAAAGTTTGAGAATAACATGAAAAATGACATGTTTTATATTTATAGTACTCTTTTTATTCAGCATGTTAGTATTTTTATCTTTGTGTATTATTATTATATAATTATATAAGTGCATTATAGTGTGTTCTTAAATTGTATAAATTCTTATAGATAAGATAAGATAAGATAAGATAAGATAATCATTTTGTAGTCCCACAACAGGGAAATCTGCATTTTTTACAGCATCAAAGCGATATCAAAGTTCAGCCGTTTTTAGTTTGGCTTTTGACTGAACTTTATTCATCTATTGACTATTTATTTATACATTTTAGCTGTTTCACAGTTTTAATACTTCCTATATCATTAATTATTTTTAACATAATTATTTATATATTTTTATTTTGCGCTGTTATCATTTAATTTACCTATTATTTACTTATTTTTTAAATTGTTTTTGTTATTTATTTCACATTGTTATCATTTCACTGTATTGATATATATCTTCAGAGGTTTCATCCTGCCTCTTGTGCTTCCTCACCTCTGGAAACGTCTCGTCAGTTCCCAGCTGTAACGAGTACTGTTTATGATTTTTTGTTTTTATTCACATGCTTGTGTGCTTGTATGTGTGTGTATGTCTGATCGATTGATTGATTGATTGATTGATTGAAACACTGCTAAAGATGACAAAACAGATCTACGATATGTCAGTATGACCCTAAAAAGAAGAATATTTTGGAAAATATTCAAATGTTATGGTGTTTTTCTTCCTCATCGTCCTCACATAAACACATGTATTATTAATGTCGGGTGCTTTATGTAACAGCGTCATCGCCCAGCTGTCTGAGCGGCTTCAGGGGGGACCGCGGCGCCGCCGCCGCTGAGGGTTACATAATCAGGAGATCAGGCTTACCTGGTCCTTCCCGAACACGTCTCCCTTGGCGATGCTGTACAGCAGGGAGTAGGCGATCTGGCCGGCAGCGCCGGTCACCACAACACGGATTGGTTCGGGCTGCGGGGAGAAAACAGGATTGATTCATGAGTGTCATTGACCTAGATTTGACAGGAAGTGAAGGGAAAGTGGCGTGCGCTGTTGGAGAAGTCGTGAGGTCCGAATTTAACCCGTCTGACTCCTCACAGAGAGGCCGCTGGCTCTGTTATCAGCGGCTCCTCCTCCGGAGGACCTCTGCTCTTTGTATCAACACGGCTCGTCACCAAACTCCATTAAGAAATGTGCGTAATAAAGAATGACCTTGCATACTTGCAAGAGAAGGTACAACATTCATTTTGCTGTTATGTTTCATTTTTATCAGTTGATTTTAGTCTTTAATTCGGCTTGCATTAAATCAATCAAACTGCAGGTGAATTTTTAAAAAACGGCAGATTTACAGAACTTTCTGACGCTCTTCACTGTGCAAAGTAATGAATAAAAATATTATATATATGTATAATATAATGTATACTTGTGATTAAAATACAAGCTGAATTGAATGGTGTTTCCTGTTCATTCATAAATAACAGCGCATCATATTTTCACTGGCTGCAACTAATTTCACAAGCAAGATAATCATTAAATTTTGAGTTTGATAAACAGGATTCAGCCTCCTGATATCATTTTTTAAAATGTGTGGGTTTTTTTTTTTTTTAACTTTTTAACAGTTTTGAAAATGGTGCATCTAGAGATAAAAAGATTCAGTTTGTCCATAAAGTGACCAGAACTGACAAATGAAAATGTTGAGACAAATAGGGTCAAACCAGACAGACAAAAAGATATTTATCTAAATATGATTTTTTTTTTTAACAGCTTTGAAAACGGTTCATTTACGAGTCAACAGATTCAGTTTGTGCATTAAGTGGCACGAAGTAACCAAACTTCAAAGCAAAAATAATGAGCAAAAGTAGGTACAATTATAATAATTAATAAATTAACACTAACAATTAAATTAAGTATTACCATTTTTTTAATAGGACAGAGGGATGTCGTGTTCTGTAAAGCGCTCTGAGGCAAACTGATTTGTGATAATGGGTTATACAAATAAAATTTAATTTAATTACTTTTAAAAGATAAATAGACATAAAGTTGTACGACTCGCATTAATTAATAGAGTTTTTAAAGCATTTTTAAGTTTGATATAGTTTTAAGATGTGTATCTTGATTTGATTTTTTGGAAAGTTTTATATGAGGGCAATTTCTTTAAAAAATAAAATAAAATTTATTCATGTAAAATTTAGCTAAAACAATGAGCACATTAAATTATACACCGTGCATTCTTGGATGAGTTTTGATGTTGCATATTTTTCAGACTCGGGGTAATTTGAGTGAAATCTTCTCGCCACGTCTTTGGAAACCCAGCTGAGACTCCGGCCGGAGGCGCAGTCACATGCACGCAGCTTCCTGTCGTGATTGGTGTCTCGCAGCGGATAAAAAAACAGGCCGATGATGCCGCCTGACGTGACGCCACAGCCTGCTCGTGATAAGATGGAGGCAGATGCATGAACGTGCAGCGGAGCATCGAGGGTTAAAGCGGCGGAAATGAAGCTGCTCTCAGCTGCAGCCAAAACGCTTCAGTCTGTGAGGATTTCATTCATGCAGCATCTGTGATCTGCGGGTTTGAAACTGCGCCACCAACTGCGCGTGACTGCTGCGCCCTTGGGTCTATTTATCATTATTTTATTAAATATAAAACCAACATTAACGAAAGCATAAAAAATAAAACATAAAGTGAGATTAAGTGATGACGCTGCCGGCCTCTGGTCAATGTCAGACACTGATGCATCGTTTAGCAAAGCGTTAAAATGGATCCACGCGCTGATAAAAGGACTTTAAGTGCATTATTAAAGCTTAAAAAGCACATTTAGACCGTGCAGGTCCGCTCTTACCATTTTGTGTATCGGGTGGAGATGCTTCGGGTCTGCGCTGCTTCCTGCTCTCCGTCGGTTAGAGGGAAGGGTCACCTCTATCCCTGTGTTGTAAAGTCAGGCGGTGAAACGACTCGCCCCGCGCGCTTCACGGGACTTGTAGTCTTTTTTGAGACGCTAGCACGCGCTTTACTATAGAGCCGATATGAACAAATCAACACAATCTCCCATGATGCACCGCAATGGCCACACCGAGTCCACCCACTCCAAACACGGTCGGGGATTTTCTGAAAAGAGCCGTTTTTTCACCGAGACTCAGGGCGAGATTTGGCGGGATCTGGTGGCGGGAAGCGGGACTGCAACAACAGCTGCACCGCGCCTCTGTGCGCAGAGACTGATCATTAAAACTGTGACAGCGCCTGAATATTTCACTAATATTCACAAAACAAAATGAATGTTTGTGTAAAAGGCCGTCCACACCAAGCACTATGAATATATAACTGCATCTATAACTATAACGACATCATTTAATGTCATTCTATAACTACAGTATAACTACATATCTATAACTACATCTATAACTATATAACTACAGCTATAACTATAACGACATAATTTAATGTCATTCTATAACTACAGTATAATTACATATCTATAACTACATCTATAACTATAACTACATCTACTAATGTAATTCTATAACTACAGTATAATTACATATCTATAACTACATCTGTTAATATAAATCTATATAACTATAAACTATGTATTAATATATCTATAAATGTAAATTTAAGTAACTATATCATTAACTATAAACATATCTATAAATATATATCTATAAAAATAACTATATCTTTAAATATAACTCTAACTATATCTGTAAATATAACTACAAATACATCTATAACTATATATCTATAACTATACTTCTAACTATATCTGAAAATATAACTAACTCTATCTGTAATAATAACTATAAATATATCTATAAAAATACATCTGTAACTCTAACTCTATCCGTAACTAACTATAAATATATCTATAACTCTATCTGTAACTCCAACTATAAATATATTTATAACTATATCTGTAACTATAACTTTAAATATATCTATAACTGTATCTGTAACTCCAACTATAAATATATCTATAACTATATATCGATATAGAGGAAAATGTAATGTAATTTGGATTGACAGCTTTGTGTCCACCTCCTCTGGCCCTCGCTGTGAACTGTGCGCTCTGTGGATTATTCTGGGTGATTGGGGGTCAAAGGTGAAAGGTCACCTGAGGTCAACTTCACTGCCCAGACAACAGGAAGTTGCTGTGCTGAGTTGCCAGCTCGTTAAGTTGTTCAGCCTGTTATCTGCGGCCTCGCGGGTGGTAAGTCTGAGTCGAGACGAGCTGTCTGATCTGCTGACATTTTTAGAGCAGAACAGCACAAAGTTCAGACATCAGCGGCGGTGGGAGAAGTACTCAGATTACTACAGTACAATGGTAAAATATACTCTCCTAATATACGAGTAAGTATCTGATATTATTCGATTATGAATACTGATGAATCACTGTCGGAGCAGCTACAGTAACTTTTCAAGGTCGAGCTGGTTTTAACAGTTAGCTAGTTTAGTCCAGCGGTTCCCAACCTAGGGGTCGAGCCCCGTAAAAGGGTCACCAGATAAATCTGAGGGGTCATGAGCAACCAAATCACCAGAATAAATGTTAGTATTCCTCAGACCATGAATACGTTACGTTTACATGCTGTTATGCAGGAGTTCACATGTAGTAGTGGATACGTTGAAACATTTCAACAACGCTTTGGTTAATGTGTGGTTACGTTTAGGCGGGAAAAACACTTTGTTATGGTTAGAAAAAGCTCATGAAACGGTTTAAAATATAATGTTTCAGGAGGCAGGATCCCTGTTGGAGAAGCAGCGGTGTCTAAAGACAAACGCTTATCGCCACAGTGGCAGAAGACGCAGCGATGTCTCTGTGAAAACAACCGCTTTTTGTGGCAGTTTCTCCACTGGACAAACAGCAACAAGGCGCTAAAAAACACAGCAGTGATACTCAACTTAAGGCCCATGGGCCAAATCTGGCCCCCAACTTAGTGCCTGGTGGCCCTCCAAACATTTTTTAATTCACAATAAAAGTAAAGTGAGTCACACTGAGGATTGTTTTTGTACTTTTAGTCTCCATAAGATGTCAGAGTGCATAAAACGGCATCAAAATAGAGCTTGTTGATCGAAAAAAGTGCCAATGGAGGATCCCCCACACCCCCGACAGAGGTCCTAGATAATGTCCTAAAATCCAAGAAATGTCCTATAATCCAAGAAGCGTCCTAAAATCCCAGGAATGTCTGCAAATCCTGCAAAAGTACTAAAATGCGATATACGTCCTAAAATCCAAGAAATGTCTTAAAATCCTAGAAATGCCCCTAAATCCTGGAATCTTCCTAAAATCTTAGAAATGTCCTAAAATCCTAAAAAAGGTCCTGAAATCCTAGAAAAATCCTAAAATCCTGTAAAAGTCCTGAAATCCTAGAAATGTCCCAAAATGCTTCGTATGTCCTGAAATCCTAGAATCTTCCTGAAATCCTGTATATAACCTGAAATACTGAAAAAGGTTAAAAAAAAATCAAAGAAAGGACTTCAAACCTTAGAAATGTCCTAAAATCCTTGAAACTTCCCAGGCATGCCCTTGAAATGTCCTAAAATCCTTGAAACATCCTAAAATCCTAGAAACACGTATGGAGCTGCTGTGGTTGGCCCCTGGCCTCCTGTTATTTTGCAAAAGTGGCCCCAAAAACAAAGCAAAGCTGAGTATCCCTGTGCTACGAGACACAATGATGCTTTACACAACCATGTTATTCCAACTTTGTGGCCAAAATTTGGGAAAAGCCCTTTCCCTCAACACGACATTGTCCGTGTGCACGAAGACAGGTTCATGAAGAAGGATCGGTTTGATTTGTCCCGACCTCGTCCATCAGCAGGAGACCTTATCGTGGAAGCTGCTGCAGCAGATCTGCAGATATAGGTGTCCACATACTTTTGTCCTGTAGCTGCTACCAGACTGAAAGTGAAGCAGGTGGATTTCGGGATGTTCTTTCAGAGAGGGTCTGAGTTTCAGCCCGGGGAGGTTTACGTTACGCTCAGAGTTCGGTCCTTCAGCCCGTGAAGGACGCCGGCCGGCAGCCATGTTGGCTCTGAGTGCAGTTTGCAGGCTCAGTTTCTGCAAAGCTCCTGCAGCTAAAACAGGCTGGAACTGACCGTGGTGCTGATAATCTGCAGCCGGCACTGACGCGTCAAGGCGGCGGCAAAACAGAGACCTCAGCCCGGGAGCCCGGCAACCCGGCCTTCAAAATAAAAGCGCAAATGTTGCTGATTTGCCTCAGGATGTGAAAAGGACTTCTTAAGGACGTAAAAGAATTCCATGTTTTGTGTGTTTTTCCCACAATACATGTATGATTTTCTTTATTTTTAACTTTTTGTATGGTTTAATTAATGTTCTCTGTACTTTTTATCTTAAATACACCAATTTCTATGGTAAAGCCTTTTTTTTCCAATATTTGAGACATTGCTCAAGAAAAGACGAGTGCAATTTATAAACAAAGAGAGAAACTCCAGATAAACTCCAGATAAACTCCAGAGAAACTCCAGAAAAACTCCAGAGAAACTGCAGAAAAACTGCAGAGAAACTCCAGAGAAACTGCAGAGAAACTGCAGAGAAACTCCAGAGAAACTCCAGAGAAACTGCAGAGAAACTCCAGAAAAACTCCAGAGAAACTCCAGAGAAACTCCAGAGAAACTGCAGAGAAACTCCAGAAAAACTCCAGAGAAACTCCAGAGAAACTGCAGAGAAACTCCAGAGAAACTCCAGAGAAACTCCAGAGAAACTGCAGAGAAACTCCAGAGAAACTCCAGAGAAACTGCAGAGAAACTCCAGAAAAACTCCAGAGAAACTCCAGAGAAACTCCAGAGAAACTGCAGAGAAACTCCAGAGAAACTGCAGAGAAACTCCAGGGCCATCTGATGATTTTTGCTATCACCTGAATGTAGGCTCCTCTGATTTAGTCTCGGGTGTCTGGGCTGGTTGGGTTGTGTATTTTGTTTTGTCATTGTTTTTTTTTTGTTTGTTTGTTCCACTTTTATTTCTATTTTCTTCTTTTTATTTTAAAAATCCTGGAGAAGAGCGCTGTCTGAATTAGTTACATAAATACACTGATTATTTTCATGCAGCATTTTTTTGTTTGTGTTTATTTTGCTAACAACAACTTGTGCATGTTGACCGCTCTCAATAAAATGCTTAAATAAAAAGATGCACTTTGTTAAAGAAGGACTCATTACTGGGATCCTTTAGTTATTGTAATATTTCACTAACTATGTGTTTATAATTGTATGTAAAACACTTTGAAGTATTTTGAAAAGTGCCTTATAAATAAAAGTGTTATTAATGAATCCAACAATACTTAAGATTAGATTTTGAAAAGCACGTTCTGTGTGCAGAGCAGTGTGAGTATTTGACACTGCACAACAAATAATAATCTATAAAATCAATGTTGCTGCCAATCATTGACATATCGTAAGCTAAGCATGTAGTTATGAAAAAAGTCTTTTTTCATATCAGTCAATATCGATATATATCACGATGTACATCAAATCAGTATTTCTGTCGAGCTTAAAGGTTCCTTTGACTCCTGAGTGAGATATGAAGATATCATAACCAGTGATCACGATAATGATTATTTCAACAGATAACCGATAACTCCCAGCTTCTCGTGGCCGATAAGATACCGATAACAGATATCTTCTTTTTGTTTGTTTTTCATTACCTGAGGGTCTGAAAGGCTGAGATGTGGAAAGATGAATTTAATTTAAGCATTTTCAGAAAAAAAAACGACAACAGCGTGTCCTCTCATTATGTCCTCTCATCATGTCCTCTCATCATGTCCTCTCATCACGTCCCCCTCTCACACACACGGAGCAGAAAGAGGGAGGGGGGAGACGGCGGCCGCTTACACCAGCAGAGAATGAAAGTGGAGCGGACATTCGGAGACACCGGTGGAGAATGAGAGCGAAGCGGACTTTGAAAAGCACATTTTGTGTGTAAAGCAATATGATGTGTTTAAAATGGAATATTATTATTATTATTATACATTAAGCTATGTTAATAACTACGCTTAAACTAAATATATAACTATATTTACCCTATATATTTACCCTATTTACCTATATTAACCCCCCCCAAAAATTTAAGAAAAACTGTATTTATAATTATCATGCTCACATAGGCTATTTAAAATTATGTTACAAGATTATTATAATTTTAAAGCTCTTTTTCCAGGTCATTCTGAGAAATTTTTAGCGTACCATTTTTCTTAATTTCCTGTTATTTTTGGATAATTTCTTCTTTAGTTGCTTATGTCCTTCATCACACGCATTTTTAAAGGAAATCAAGCCAGTTTGCTCTGGTTTCAAAGGGTTAAATCTTACTCAAACACAACCACAATCTATGCTCGAATCTAGAGCTTTTATTTTGAAGGCTCAGATCGGATGTGATGGTGCTGTTTATTTTGGCGGGCTTCACTGACCTCTGAGGCTGCCAGGTGGAGGCGACTGTCACTGAATTAATAATGACGAGGTCAGAAAAGGACGCAACCTGCTGAGCACCTGCACTGACACGGAGGTGTTCGGTTTCCGGCGGCCATTTTCACACCTGAAGTATGATGGTGAAAGACAGAGAGACAGACACCGGGTAGAGACACCGGGTAGAGACACCGGGTAGAGACACCGGGTACAAAAATCACCAGGTACAGAAACATCGGGTTCAAACACACCAGGTACAGAAATGCTTGGTATAGAAACACTGGGGACAGTAACATCGGGTACAAAAACCACCAGGTAGGCCTACAGTATCACCAGGTACAGAGGCACTGGGTACAAAAACACAGGGTACAGAAACACCAGGTACAGTACCACTGGGTACAGAATCACCAGGTACAAAAAACACCAGGTAGGCCTACAGTATCACCAGGCACAGAGGCACTGGGTACAAAACATCGGGTAGAGAGAGACCAGGTACGGAAACACCATTGACAAAAATCCCTGGGTACGATAACACCGGGTACAGTAACACCGGGTACAGTAACACCGGGTACAAAAATCCCTGGGTACAGTAACACCGGGTACATAATTACCGGGTACAGTAACACTGGGTACAGAATTACCGGGTACAGAATCCCCTGGTACAGTAACACCGGGTACAGAATCACCGGGTACAGTAACACCTGGTACAGTAACACCGGGTACAAAAATCCCTGGGTACAGTAACACCGGGTACAAAAATCCCTGAGTACAGTAACATCAGGTACATAATTACCAGGTACAGTAACACCGGGTACAAAAATCCCTGGGTACAGTAACACCGGGTACAGAATCACCAGGTAACACTGGGTACAGTAACACCGGGTACAGAATCACCAGGTAACACTGGGTACAGTAACACCGGGTACAGAATCACCAGGTAACACTGGGTACAGTAACACCAGGTACAGAATCACCAGGTAACACTGGGTACAGTAACACCAGGTACAGAATCACCAGGTACAGTAACACCGGGTACAAAAATCCCTGGGTACAGTAACACCAGGTACAGAATCACCAGGTACAGTAACACCGGGTACAAAAATCCCTGGGTACAGTAACACCGGGTACAGAATCACCGGGTACAGAATCACGAGGCTGCTGGCTCGTTAGTCACCATCTGTTCAATAAATATCCGCCAACTAACGCATTACATGTTTAGCTGCCGGGTTAACGGAGCCCCACCGGGACGTACCGGTCCGGTTGAGCTCCGTCCCCGGTGGATCCGCCATCAAACGGCCGCTTTTTCGACTCACCTGGGAGGACACCGCCCGCACCACCAGATACATGGAGGTCAGCAGAGTCAGCATGGTCCCGCCGCTGTTTGTTGTCGTCTCACGGTAAAAACTCACGGTTCCTCTGGAGCAGAAATGGCGGCTCGACCGGACACGGTACCGAGAGAGAGACGGAGAGACAGACAGACGGACGGAGAGACAGGTGGACACCCACAGAGAGAGGAGACGCAGAGAGACAGACCGGCAGCGGCACTGGAGGAAACCTGGGACCGAGCTGACCGAGCTGCAGGTCGACTTTCACGGCTTCTTCTCCTCCGCAGCCTCGGGGACTCACTCACACCTCCACGAGCCAACTACACACACACACACACACACACACACACACACACACACACACACACTGCAGTGAGTCTAGTCCTTTAATCAGATTTTGAGGACGGAAATAGACCGGACCCGCTAAAGCCTTTCATGTGTGATCGCAGGTGTGAATTAACGGAAACGACCCGAGCTGAAATTCACCCAAAAACCAGGTCTGCAGGAGCCAGTGACGTCACTGCAGGGACATGTTTCAGGGTCACACGAGGACAGGAGGACTGCTGCAGAGCCTGCGGTGGCGCTAATATTAAAATAATTATAATAATAATCACAACAATAACATGAAAGTTTGGCTCATTTCCACCAGTGAAAGGAAACAATGAGAGGAAAACTCTTGATGAAACAAAAAAATCATATTATGTCATAATAATTAGATAAAAAGTCATGATTATGAGATAACAAATCTAAATTAGGAGATAAAAAGTCCAAATTATGAGATTTGAGAAGTCATAATTGAGATAGAAATGTGAAAACATGAGATTAAAGTCATTGAAATAAAAAGTCGAAATTACAAATTAAAAGTCATAATACTGAAATAAAAAGTAGAAATTCTGATATAAAGTCATAATAATGAGATAAAAAGTTAAAATTATTAGATCAGTCAAAATTATGAGATAAAAAGTCCAAATTATGAGATAAAAAGTCCAAATTATGAGATTTAAGTTATATTTATTAGATAAAAAGTCATAATTACGAGATAAATCGTGATCATAAATTGTATATATATAATATGGGAAGGAGGCAACAAGCATCTTAAGAAGAACTGACCCCAATATTTGCAAGAAATTTGATTTTACAAAAAGGACAATAAAATTACCTGAAAAATAGCAAAACAGGAAATTAAAAAACAAAAACAAACAAGGAAATGACCTGAGCGCTTAAGAATAATTATAATTTTGTACCATAATTCAAATATAAAAGTATAATGATTGTAAATTTATATATTTTTTGTAATGAATAAATAAATGAATAAAAGCTCCCTTGCTTTTTAAATAGAATTTTCTATATCTACTCATTTCTTGCAATTTTAAGGACATTTCTTGATTTTTCCAAAGAAATCAAAGGTTTAAATTCTTGTGAAGGAACCTGAATGCAGCACCAGAAAAGTGAATGTGGTCCAGGTTTTAAAGGGTTAACATGGTGTGTCTTGGCTGTGTGTCACTCTTATGTCTTTTCTTATTATGTGATTTTAAGTGTACGGCACTTTTTAATGTTGGTTTGATAAGTGCTATATAAATAAACTTTATTATTTGTATTATTATGTCACAGTAATAATATCACATTTTTGGTTGCAGTGTTATTTATTTATCATTATTATTATTTATTATTACGTTTTATGTAACTGCACTGTATTCTTGCATTTTTGAAAAAATGTCATTGTGTTCTAAGTCCATGTGTTGTTTATATTTTGTTAGATAAAACTGAATTTGTGGTGGTTTATCTTATGTCTAAGACAAGTTCAAGTCACCGAGGTCAAATACGAGTCACAGAGGTCGCGTACGAGTCACTGAGTTTACGCCGCGATATGAAACTCTTAAAATGTTCTGCAGAAACAATAAACGCAATTCAATGAACTAAAGCAAGTTTTATCATAGTTTTCATCACAAGTCGCTCTGAAACATAAAGTACCAGAGGTAAAAGTACCGAGTCACCTGTTCAGGTCCCTCTGCCCTGTGAGACAGGTCCTTTACAGCCACTCAGCTGCTGTGGGTAAAGCAGCTCTCAGCTGCAGGAGCTGGACGCGTCGACTGTGTTGACGCTGTGGACTGATCCGTGCTCCGCTGTTTATTTTGTCACTAGCGGCCAGCAGGGTCCCGAGCCGAGTCCTGGAGGACACGAAAATACAGGCGGGATGCTGGATGAGGGGGACCCGTTCTGTGAAATCTACACGCATGAACGAGTGACGGCGCCGACACGTCTGATACAGTCAGAGAGGTGACGGGTCGGTGCAGGCTGCAGGGTCAGTGCAGCACAAAGAGATGCTTAATATCTGTTTTTTGTGACATCTTCTTCTTACTATTTTTATTATTATTATTTATTTATTTATTTATAGTGCAACAGTACAAGTTATCAGCTAGACAAAGAAAAATGAGCAAGAAAGTAGAAAAAAAAGAAAAATAATCCCTCAAAATAAAGAAAAACAAAAGCAAAACAACAAAAACAAACAAAAAATAGAAAATGACTGAAAGTATGCTAAATCTTAAAAAAGCTATATTCTATGTATTTTATATTTTTTTCTGTACCATAATTATAATTAACATACCAATATTATCATAAATATGGTTTTCTTAACTTTTTTCCTTATTTTCTTGGATCATTTTTTATCCCATCTTTTTTTCAAACAAATTTTTAGGTTATTTTCTTGTCAAGTTTTACTAATTTTTTGCAATTTGTGGGACACATCTTGTCACTTGGTCATGATCAACAAGAAAAAGAAAAATTAATAAGAAATGAGTAAAAAAAATATGAAAAAAACCCTGAAAATAAGGGAAAAAAACAACAGCAAAACAACAAAAAAGAAAAAGGCAATTTTTTTTAAAAAGAATTAATTTGATGTATTTTATATAGTTTTCTGTAACATAATTATTAATACACAATTGATGTTATTATGAATATTTGCTGGACCTTTTTTTCTTTAATATCTTGGATAATTTTACCAGACCTTCCATCTTTATTTAAAACTAGTTTTTAGGTAATATTCTTGTCACATTTGACAAATTTCTTGGATTTTATGGGACACGCCTTGCCAAATTGATCATTGCCTGTCAGGACTCAAAGGGTTAAACAGCTTGGGAAATGCATCTCAACGCAGCAGTTTAAAAAAAAGACAAGGTTATTTTTGAACAAATATTAAACTAAGAAAATATGTAAAATCTTGTAAATCTGCATGAGGTCTTTACTCAAAAAAGTAATAATACCACAATTATCATTATTTTGATGGTCTGGTAATAATTTTGGTAATTTTTCAAGCAAAAAAGCCAAATGTTTGCTGGCTTCATGCTGAAAATTTGATGCTTTTCTTTGTCATATATTAAAATAAACCGAATAGCTTTTCATTTTTAGACTGTTGTTCAGCTATAAAAAAACATTTTAAGACATCCCCTTTGGCTCTTTGAATTCATACAAGGCATGTGTCTGCACTTTTTGGTATTTTTGGGATATTTTGTGCTAATTTTCAGGTAATGTTCTTGTAAGATTTTCAATGATTTCTTGCCAGTTTTTGTATTTTCTGACATTTTATCAACAAAATTATAAATCTATTAATCAAGAAAATACAGGGCAGATTAATCGATAGTGAAAATAATAATAAGATGAGAATTTAAAAAAATAAAATAAAATAAATAAATAAAGGGGAATAAAATATATAAAATAATAATTATTTGCGCTTTTGTCAACAAAGGAGGAGACAACCGTGGTGGAGGTGAACCTCATGATTAGCAGATTCACTCTTACGACTCTCACTGACACTGGACTCACTGCTAAAGTGAATTAAACAGTGAAAATAAACGAATGCCAATTTCTGTGGGCCCCCTGGAGCTCCCTGAGGGACCCCTGTGGGTCCCCGGCCCCCTGATTGAGAACCACTGCTGTCAGAACTGGACGTGTCATTTCCTGCCGGCTGCCAGCAGAGAGCGCCGCCTGCACGAGGAATTGATTTTAGGGCGTTTGAGGGTTTGTGTGGACAGTGAAATAAAGTTTATAATAATGCAGTAATGTGTTTAAATGAGTCATTATGTGTATTGATTTTCTCTGATAAACTCTCTGCTGATGATTTGTAAATGTTTGTATGATTTACAAACTGTTGAAACCGAAAAGTCCTTTAGAGTAAATTAAGTTGTTTGAATTGAACTGATGTAGATGTGATTTCAGCTTCTGATCACGCACAAGTATCCTTTCATTAACCCTTTGAATCCTGGATCAACACAGTTTTCTTTCTGTTCAGACGCCTTTTACAAGCTGTTTAACCCTTTAAAACCTGGCCAAATTTATTTGATTTCTTTAAAAAATCGAGGGGGAAGATGGCAATGAGCAACTTGACAAGTAAAGTCTCACACATTGAAAGAAATTCAGAAAAAGTGCCAAAAAAGACCTAATTTTTTTAAGGGGGGCCTAAAAAATGTAGAGAAAACTATAGTCATAATAATTAAAAGTGTTGTTACAGAAAAAATGCTTTTTCGGGATTATTTTCGTTAGTTTTTACTCTCTCTCTGTTTTAAATTTTTACTAACTTTCAGGTAATTGCTGCTTTAAAGCAGTACGTACGTAAATGTAATGAGTAACTTTTCACCTGTGGGTTTGAAACGCACAACACCACGGCCCGACTTCTCCGACATGGGTGGTCTCAACGGGAATCAAACCTGTAACTCTGCCATGTGACAGTGCCACTTTAACCCCTCAGCACGTCGGTGATTTAGTCACGCATCATGTAAACAGACCCGTGAGTCAAAAAAAAAAACATGTCAGTGATAACAGAGATGAGGAAAAGGGGAAGTGCGACTCTTGAGTCCCGACCCGGACCGGGGCGGCCTGTCCCTGCTTGAATCCACGAGGCCCGGCGGTGACTCGCCTGACCGCGAGGTGAAGTCTGGCATTCCTTCACGCAGCCATCACTGGCACACACAATGCATGATTAGGCAGCCCTGAGTGACTCGCACAGCAGGCCCTAACCCGCCAAATAACAGCCAGTCAGTCAGTCGGTCAATTAGAGCACGCATCAGGTACACACACACACACACACACACACACACACACACACACACAGATTTTGCAGACTGGAGGTAATTATAGTTGGAGGCAGAAATCCTCTGACTGGTGTTGAAATGGAGAACCAGTTTTTCGTGTTGCTGTCATGTTATTGCTGTGAGGATGTGAAGTGGTTTTAAAGTGATTCTGCACCCAAAATAAATCTCCTGCAGACTTTAAACGTACGTTAAAATAGTCTGTAGTTTGTCAGCTAGAAAGCCGTCCACACCAAGAACAATAAAAGACAAACACAAAAACAAAAATATACAGAGACGTTTTTAAAAATCGGTCCAAATCAAGAGTCCACACTACAACTGTAGCGACAGCAAAAGCGGTGAACGATATGGTTTGGTTCAGTCCTCGAGCGATCTGACCTTTGACCACTGACGTCTAATCACTTCATTGTTGAGTCCAGGTTGACGTTTGTGTTCATGAGATTTAGACAGATGAGTTCATAGTGACCTTGATCTTTGACCTATGACCACAAAAATTAATAAGTTCATGGTTGAGTTTAAGTAGACGTTTGTGCCAAACTTGAATGAATTCTCTCGAGGCTTTCTTGATATAGAAAGCACTACTAATAATGAAATGCATGGAAGGTCACAGTGACCGGGACCTGTGACCACCAAAGTCTAATCAATTCATTCCTGAGTCCTTGTGAATGTTTGTGCCATATCAGAAAAAAATTTCCCTCAATGGCTTTGTTGAGATTTCATGATAATGAGACACATTTGGTCCCAATAGACTTTACTTTTGACCTTTGGGTACCAAAATGTCGGTTCATGGTTAAGTCCGATTGAACATTTGTGCCAAATTAAAGGAAATTCCATAAGGGATTATTGAAGTCTGTGCTCATGAGATTTATACAGATGAGATCATAGAGACCTTGACCTTTGACCACCAAATTCTACTTAGTTCTTTCTTGAATCCAAGTGGACATTTGTGCCAAATCTGAGGAAACTCCCCATGGCATAATTTAGATCTATGTTTGAGTTTTAGATGGATGAGGTCATTGTGACCTTGATCTTCAACCTATGACCACCAAAATGTAATCAGTTCATTGCCGAGTTATGTGGACGTTTGTGCCAAACTTGAATAAATTCCCTCAAGACCTTCTTGACATATTGTTGTCACAACTAGGGAACAAACAGACAGACAGCCTGAAAGCATAATGCCTCCAGCCTCAGCTATCACATTCATGAGAACGAGAGAGATTCAAGGGCATAGTGACCTTGACCTTTGACCATGAAAGTTTCAGCAGTGCATTGTTTAGCCCAGGGTGACGTTTGTGCCAGATTTAAGAAAATTATCGAGCGCTCCATTCATGAGATTTAGAGGGACGAGGTCATAGTGACCTTGATGTCCAACAAAATTTAATCAGTTCACTGCCACATTTAAATGGACGTTTGTGCTGAACTTGAATAAATTCCCTCAGGGCGTTCTTGAGCTATTGAGTTCACAAGTATGGGACAAACTGACCGACACCCAAAAACATAATGCATAATGCGGCCTCAGTTATCGTCGACGCAGTGGCATAAAAATATCTGAGTTAGTATTTTGGTATCAGGGCTAAATTCATTCATTCATCTTAACCCGGAAAAAAAACTGTTTCCAGACTATTTTGCAAACAAGAAAATGTTTGCAGAGACAAAAAAAGTCTCACGGAGGAGCCTCAGCCGTGTGTTTTGTGCACATGACAGGAATCACTCAGCTGCATGTTGGAAATATTAATCATCAGCTGGTATTAATGAGCACCTCTTTCCACTTCAGCCGCCTCTCCAGGTTTGACAGGTGACGCGTAAACAAAGCGCTGCGGCGTGGAGCTGACATGTCACGGCGGCAGCAGCAGTGACGGAGGCATGGCCGAGCCTGTTTACCGCATCTCTCCTTACTCTGTATTGTCTGTCCTCCCTGCCCTCCGCTTTAGCTGTCAGTCACTGACAAACGCCTGAGGAAGAGGATGACTGCTGCGCTCACCTGCCCACGCCGTCAAATCACTCCACACACACACATACCTGACACACACATGTACAACACACACATGTAGAGGAGCGGGTGATTACTTCCTCCTCTGACAGACACTCTCTAATGAAGACACTGTCAGAGGATTAGAAACTTTTACACAAAAATAGGATGAAAAGGCTCAACCTTTGTCCCAATTGAAGAGAGAATTCAGACTTTTGTTTTTGCAGTTGGTGTAATTTGTAGCTTTGTAGAAAAAAAATCCATAAAAATAATTTAAAATAATGGCAGCTGCAGTATATGGAAATCACTAAATTCTTCTAATGTGCATCTCACAGACCATTTGGTACCAAAATACACAAACAAATCACGCACACAGGAAAAAAATGAGACGAAAGACGTCAGTCGAAGAATAAAGTGAGCAGCAGGAGAAGCATTCGGCAGGTTTCCATTAACCTTCAAACTGAAACAGTGAAAATAAAATACGCCTAGTGGAAACACACTAATTTCGAAAAAACCCCAACAGGTTTTTACGCCCACGTGAGGTGATATTTTAGGCAATTTGAAAAAGTCGTATTTAGAAAAACTGATTTTGTAACACTTCTTTTGCTTTTATAGCTCATATGTGCAGCACCGGGTGGCAGTAATGCGACTTTATGGACGCCAACGACTAAACCAAAATAGGAAGAAGAAAAAGTACAACTGAGTCACATGATATTCTACAGAACATGGTGCGGCATGTGTGGACGAAGGAAGAGACAGAGATCTCTTAACTCTGATACGAGACAAAGAAATCATGGCAGTATCAGACTGGCTTTATTGAATGGCTGCAATAGAAGCAAAGCTGCTAATGTTTTGAACACCCATCACCATGGTTACTGGAACGTTATGGCGAGAGAAGTCCCAGAACATCACTCATTGGAAACGCAGTCATCTCGCAGTTGTGTTTTATCAGAATTTCAAAAACATCACTTACGTTTTAAGCAAATCTATGACGGAAACCCGACTACTGATTTGTTACTTTAAACTGCTTTATTCCAGCACCTTCTCATCCCAAGTCATCACATGTTGCCGCTTTGCAGCGGACTTCCGCGTCTACATGTTACGCTCTAGGTATCCTTCTGCGTCTGCTGTTGGCGTTCCCCGTATGTCGCCACTGTGATGTCAACACAAGCACATGGCGGGAGGATTCTGCACGTGGTTATCTTTAGTCAACAAAAGCACATGGCAACCAACGCCGATACGTCAAAAAATGCACATGTTGAAACGGATGGTTATGATTAGAGGAAGGAGGCGCATGGTAAGAAAAAACATCACATTCAGACGGGAAGCGAACACCGGATTCCTGCATGAAAGTCAGGTTTGTGGGATCCATCCACCCTCCTGCCCATCCTGTAGAGACCTTTGTGTTGCTTGTATTATGTCATTTCAACCTGACTCCGTCCAGCGGCGTATCATGCAGACGCAGCATGAAGTTGCTGATGTGCCTGTTGTTATCCAGTCATCCGGTAGCGTATAATAACACTGCCACGGTTCTGTCCAGGTGAGTTTTTAGCGGCGTGTCATGTGGGTGCAAAAGGTGGCTTTTTAGAGTCGGGATCTTACGCCAAATTCACAAAAACAAAAACTTCTGTATTTGATGACTTTACAATGACAACGAGCAGCTAAATCAGTTGAAATGACTTGTTTCACCAGAGGGATTTGTTCCACTTTGTCTCATAACATCTGTAAAGTCCAGACGAGCCGCACGATTAAATCACTTTATCCCCATTTAAGTTAGCAAAGCACCAAAACTGTAAGATGGCTGGAAATCCATACAGCTGTTGTCTTGAGCGGTCATGAAATCAAATTCTGAAATAAAATAAAAAATGGTCTGAATTCAGACAGTTCTGAAGTATTTTAGAAAATGTTGTATTCATGTTGGCCCCCATCATTCAGAGTAAGATACTGATTGAAAAAATAGGTTTTTGGGGCCTTTAAAATCATTCTACAAGCTGTCAAAGAAATAAAAAACGATTGATAAAATCCCCAAAAGTTGGAATTCGGCTCTACTCCTCCAACAGCCCACGACCCTTTCAGAGTTTGGTTGCATATCGAAGGACATAATTATTAACACAGTTTATTAGCACTGACACGAACGCCTTGGAGAATTTCTCACCATATCACACAATCAGTCAGATATTTGTCTCACACACAGTCGATAATTTTTCCCAGGAGTGAGTATCGGCAGTAATTAGAGCCGTCAGTGAAGGCGTCTCTCAGCGCCTCGCCTTGTCGACGGAGGAGGAATGTGGAGAATGCGGTTTTCTGACCTCTGAGCTGGATATGAGCTCTAGCTTTCATCGCTCCTTCGCTGAACTCGCTGCGACAAACAAGTCCATTCGCTCGTCTTGAGCCGACTGTGACCATCTCGGGGCTCGGCTGGCGTCGGCGCCGCAGCCCGCCGCGCGTATGTTATGACTGGCGAACCAACAATGTGGGGATTATGAATATTTTCGTTGCCTCGTCGCGCCACAACAACAACACAGGCGGCACACAGGAAATGCGATTGCATCGAAGCGTCTTCGGTGGCGTGGTCGATGCTGGTGTGTTATGTGGAAACAAGGGGCATTGTGGGAGCTTCTGCTGACCTCGGGGTGAACCCGCCGTTGGTGATCTCACCCGCGATGGCCAGTTATCTCCGCCTCCTTGCTTGACTCCGAGAGGAGGCGCAGGGGAGGGACGGGCAGCTCGGTGGCTCCGTGCCGCCGCTCTCTTCCTCTTCGCCCCTATAAACCCAACACCCGTCCGCCATATTGGTGCCACTCCAGGCAGTTACGCTGCACCTGCGGTATCTCGACCTGGAGACGATTGGCTTTGTGCTCGCCGAATCCGCTCTGCAGGCGCATCAGCCGATCTCAGAGAAAGCGACATGCACGCGGCCGCATTCCAACGGGGATTTGCAGGGCGGATCGGGGAACTCATCTAAACCAGGGATTAAAACTTGGAGCCTGTTCAGATGCTCTGATAGCCAGCATGGAAGAAGCATGCAGTTCCTTTACTGAGGCAAAAGTACTAATACCACACTGTGAAAATACTCCTGCACTACAAATGTTACTTAAGTAAAAGTAAGTATAATTAGAAAAAAGTACTTTAAGTATTAAGAGTAAATGTACCAAATGCACAGACAAAAATCTAACAAAAACAAAATACTCCCCATACTCAAAAATATAAAGAAAACTTTTTTTTTTTTTTTTTAAAAAGCAAAAAACTCAAAATTGTTAAAAGACAAATAGGACAGCAATAAACCTCAAAATTATATATATAAAGAAGACGAAAAATCATGGAAAAACCTCCCAAATTATTAAAAAAACATGAAAAAAAACTTAAAATTGTTAAAACAATAAAAAAAACACTGACAAATCTCAAAGTTGTTAAAATGATTTTTAAACACCCAAAAAAACTCAAAATTATTTTTTAAAACAAGAAAAAAAATAAAACAGAAAAAAACTTTTTAAAAAAACGTATTAAAAAAATAGCACTCAAAAAACTTAAAATTTTTAAGAAAAAAAACTACATGGGGAAAAAGTGTCAAATAAATTTTAAATAAATAATTTTTTTTGTCAGCTGCCTAATTGATATTTTATAAACTCTTAATTTGTAAAGTGTCTAAAGCTGTCAGATAACTGTAGTAAAGTAAAAAGTACAATATTTCCCTTTGAAATGTTGTTGTGTAAAAGTATAAAATGGCATGAAAAGAAAATACTCAAGGAAAGTACTTGAGTAAATGTACTTAGTTACATTCCAGCACTACTGTTGGCAACTGCTCGCTGTTTCCGTTCGCTGTTGTTTTGTGCTTCATGGGAACGACTGTCTTAACTGCTGATGGAAACGAACTGTATCGAGCCGTTTGCAGAAAACACATTAGTCACTAACATTTTGGTTCCCCAAAACAAAACTCATCTCTGGGCTCCTGGAAACGCGTCACTCGGCTCCCTGTCAGAGCGCAAACACTTGGCAACCCTTTGGGATAATTAAGATCGGTCACGCCCCCCTCCCCGCTCACCGTACCCTCTTATCCCCCCCTCCTCGCCACCCTCCCTGGCAACAGTATCGGCTCCGTCGCCGCTTCTTCCTCTTCTCCTGCCAATCACACTTAGTGCACCATCTGCCTGGGATGGCGCTGATAGAAAACGCCCTGAAGTGCTGGTGCGCGGCCAGAGCCGGCTGTCTGTACGCTGATTAATGGTTAATGGTGAAGACGGAGGAGCGAAAGTGTCGAGTCGTCTGGAGGCCGGAGAGGTGCTTCCTCTCCTCACAGACGTGAGACGAAAACGCAGCAATGTGAGGAATTCTCCGTCTGTCTGCTCAGATCACGCCGCTGCTCGGCGTCTTCACCACAATCTGATCGATCAGAATAGAAAAGGTTTTCTGATTTTATGCATATTTCTGTACTTTAGTAGCTGTACACAAAGGTCCGGATTTTCTTCCGTGTAGACCTTTGACTCTGGTAAAGGCAGTGCAGCAAAGCAGACTTGCATACTGTCAACAAGGTGTGAGCCTACAAGAAAGATATCAAAGTAAAATGATCAATAGACCTGTGGGCACCAGAGTGTTGAGCCTCTCTTCAGGTCCTTTTTCACTGCTTGCTCAGGGCGAGAGACTTCCACATCTACATGTAACGCAGTCCGTCAGTCGATCAATCAATCAGACTTTCTTCATATAGCACTTTTTATACAAGGAAAACTTGTATAGGAAACACAAAGTTCTAAAACCAAATGGGTGAATCAGAGGACTTTTATTCTGAGACGGAAACAGCTCTGTGACAGATAAGATATTAAAACTGCAGTAAAAAAAGTGATATTCAAGTCAGAATTATCAAAACACCATTTTCACTGTCTATTTTTGCTGACAACCGTGTGCGCCACATGCAAAAAGAATCTGCAAAACTCCCATTTCTCTTGATGTGACGCAGCTGAGACGCACCTGAGCAGCGCTGCTCATGCCAGCAGCGCGGCTGCTCTGATCTGTTCACATGGATGCTGAAAAACACCCCCTACAGGTTATGCAACGTTCACGCCACGTTCACACAATGTTCACCAACTGCTCATGCACTGCTCACACATGCAGCACGTTCCAGGCGTTACTTTCACTTTCGCTGGCGAGCGTGTTTACATTTAGCAGTCAACACTCTTGTGGAGTAAATAAAGCACAGACCCCAGCCTGAGCTGCCAAAATTTTGCCAAAGTAACGAAAAGATTTTTGTGCACAAAATCTCCAACGTCACCAAACTCCTCAAAAGTTGTTGTAGTCCCTTAAAAATGTACAAAACTTTGCAGCTGGAAACGATTAGTTCTCACCCCGAAGGACACACAAACCGTCTCAGTTTACGCTGTAAAACACTCACCTCTGTCCCACCTATTATTTGTCCTCTGTCACCTTAGCCCGGGCTAATCCTGCCCCCGTCTCCCGCCCTGTCCACATGTCAGATTTTTGCATGACTGCCTCGCCCACCTTTCTTCTCCCCTGCAGATGAACTTTTCAACCCTTCAACTCTGCCCTCGTCCTCGGGGACAGGAGGTCCTGAAGGGCTTCACGTCTTTTTCTGTCTGTGTGTGACCTTTTTTAAGTCTGTCGTCTCAAATACGTCCCGACACGCCCACGCCGTCATGTCACCTCTTGCCCGGCTGCGAGTCCTGCGGCCATGTTGGATAGACATGAGGAGAGGCTGCCTGATGAAGACACCGACAGATGTGTCTCTTCCTCCGCCATCGAAACAGAAGAGAACGAGAGAGTTCAGCCATCTGTCCACTGAAAATACACATTCCAGGCACGTGCACCGACACGACATCTGTCATCCAAAACACCAGTATGGATCAGTGTCACCAGTATGGATCAGTGTCACCAGTATGGACCAGTATCACCAGCAAAGATCCGTATAACCAGTATGGACCAGTATCACCAGTATGGATAAGTATAACCAGTATGGACCAGTATCACCAGTATGTAGTACAAACTTCAGGTAAATTTAAGCACATTGTGCTGATAATAGGCCGACCTCTCCTGACTGCAGGACTCTGACTTCAGCTTCTGTCAAACTTCTGAGCTATTAATCATTTTACTCAGGAATTAAAAACTTTTGAGTCGGCCTACTTCTCCTATAGCTGCCAACATCTCCACCTCTGCAAATGTGTCTGTTTCAGCGCTGTGGCTGTCAAACACTCAGCTGTTCTATAATCAAAGTCGTTCACTGCATTCGGTTCTCCACGGCGCTATTTTTATTATCTTTGGCTGTTCGTGTTGTCTGTTAAAACATGACTGGAACGCGTTATATCGACATTCTGCCGACTACGTCTCATATTTCAATCGAGGAAAAGTTATTTCACGATTGATATCATCATCGTTTTATCACCCAGCCCTACCTACAATCCTGAAAATATTCTAAAATCCTGGAAAATGCGAAAGTCCTACAAATGTCTTTAAATATTAGAAACATCCCAAAAATGTCCTTAAATAGTGTAAACGTTCTAAAGACCTCGGAATGTCCTAAAATATTAGAAACATCCCAAAAACCTAATAATGTCCTAAAATCCTAGAAAATGTTCCAGAAATGTCCTGAAAGGTTAGAAATGTCCTAAAATCCTTTAAATGATCCACATGGCTACAAACTTTTGGGACTACTCCAGAGAAAAAAAATATCAAAAAGAAAGAAAGTAGGAGGGTTTTTAATCCATGTTCGCAAATCTGCAGGAGCAGCACACGAATAAAAAAAGTGCAAGAACAAAAAAAGGCAAAATATTGAAGTATAAAATTAAAACTTTTTAAACGGATGCATAAAAGTATGCAAATTGCAGAAAGATGTGCAAAATAAATATAATCTGAAGTTACAGAGATGAATTGCAGCGTGTCAGAAGTCACAGAAAATGTAACATTTTTGAGTCCTTGTAAACAGTTAAATAGGTTTTTTTTAAATTTCTGGATTCAGATTTTTCGATTTCCACAAACTGCAGCTTCAGTCCAATAATTCGAGCGTCGCCCTGACACTTTAGCGCGGGTCAAACTGCGGTTACTTTCACCCGCCACGTCACATGTCTCAGTCTGCTCTCGGGGAATCCGAGGCCGTCTGCTGGATTGAGGCGGTGTGTGTCGGTGTGTCGGAGGCCTGGCGCCGCTCTGTCCGCCAAACGCCACGTCGTCGCCTCCTCGGGCTCCTCGCTCCTTTATGTCACCTGTCTTCTCCTCGGAGAACCGAGCCGAAGCCCCCAGGGGCCAAAACGCAGCGAGAGACAGAGCGAGAGCGAGGGACTGACGAGGACGTGGAGACAGAATAAGAGACGGAGAGAAAAAAAAAAAGGTGAAATCTAAAACTGGGAATTAGTGTGACGCAAATTGGGGTTAGATGTCAGCCGCGCAACATCATGGCCGCCAGCGAGAGCGTTTACGGTCCCGCCGTTTACAGAGGTATCCTGTCAGCTTTTTTTGTATAAACTGTGTTACATAAAGACAGGACACACACACACACGCACACACACACACACACACACACACACACACACACGCACACACACACACACACACACACTGCACTGAACACACTTTAATCTAAAACTTGGTGAATTTTCGATTTTTTTCTTGTCATGCAAATGTGAGTTTTAGTGTTTTTTGGCCACTAAGAGCCAACATAATGTGTGTGTGTGTGTGTGTGTGTGTGTGTGTGTGTGTGTGTGCGTGCGTGTGTGTGTGTGTGTGTGTATGTGTGTGCGTGCGTGTGAGTGTGTGTGTGTGTGTGTGTGTGTGTGTGTGTGTGTGTGTGTGTGTGTGTGTGTTATGCTGAAGCAGATGACTTGTATCCTCACAGGCCTCACTGACGTTTCCAGGATCCAGAATTTCAGGAAGTTTCTTGGATTGCAGGACGTCTCTAGAACTTCAGGACATTTCTAGGATTTTCAGACATATCTCAGATTTTAGGAAATTTCTCTGATTTTAGGACGTTTCTTTGATTTTAGGTATGATATCTTGTGCCAGCTGTGAGACAGTTGTGTGTGAAACAGACTTTTTTCCGATTATTTAACACACACACACAATTCTAGGACATTTTTCAGATTTTAGGAAATTTCTTGGATTCTAGGACGTTTCCAGGATTTTAGAAATGTTTCTTGGATTTTGGGTGTTCTTCGGATTTAAGATACGATAGATAATTACGAACTTTTTTTCATAATTTTTCCTTTTTTTTACATTATGAAACATCCAAGTTTTGTTCACACAGAGCCTGTGAGGATACAGACGAATCAGCATAACACACACACACACACACACACACACACACACACACACACACACACACACACACACACCATGTATCTGTATACATATCCTCACACAATCACAGAGAACGGGTTACGAGCAAGAAATTAACCCCGTTTAATGGAGGCCAGATTGATGGATGAAAAGCAGAGAAGAAGAAAGGACGGAGGCGGGGGGAGGCGGGGGAGGCGGAGGCACGTATGATCCCCCTGCTCATCCTAATGAATACATAAAGGCGTCTTTGCGAGTCCTCGGTGTCCCACCAGAGCCGGGGCATTATGGTGGCGGCGGCGGCGGTGCGTCTTTGTTCTCCCTCCGCAGACGGGCGACAGTGAAAGCAATCTGTCCTGTAGCCGAGCCGCATCCAGCAGCCGGGCCCTGATAAGGAGACCCCCTGGCCTCCCCGCTAGTGTCTGGTCCAGCGGGCTAAGCTTCGCCTTTCTAATCCCCTCAGAGCAGGAAAAAAAGTGCTTTGATTATTCGCTGACCAATAAAGCCCAAACTGAGCGCCGAGGTGGCGTTTGGTTCTGGGGTTGTAGAGAAAGGTGATTGGCACGCTCATTGGACAGCGTTTATCAGTTCTGGTGATCTCGCCGGCCGCTTAATAACGTCCGCAGGATCAAGTGAACGGGTCTGTGCTTTTTGTTCAGCTGTTTTTCATTCCCGTCCTCTTTCTTCTCTTCTATCAGCGTAAAAACAACTACTTAGAGGGTGGAGGCGCGCTGAAAGGAGCTAATCTCGCCGCGTGGAGAGGCTCGGGTTCACGGGCCTACGAGGTGCCACTCAGGCTGCGACGTACGGCGACTACGAGCCACAGCGACATTTCCACTGTCCGATCTAGATCTCAACCACAAAGACAGACAACAGGGACACTCAACCTGCTTCACACAGGGGCCACATGGCAAAATGACAGGAGGCCAGGGGCCAGTCACAGCAGACCCAGATGTTTCTAGGATTTTAGGACGTTTTTTGAATTTTAGGAAGTTTGTAGGGTTTTAGGAAGTTTCTGAGTTTTGAATACATTCCAAGGATTTCAGGACATTTCTCAAATTTTAGGAGAGTTCTCAAGTTTTGTATGTTTCTAGTATTTTAGGACTTTCCTTAGATTTTAGGATGTTTCTAGGATTTTAGGACATTTTTCAAATTTTAGGCCGTTCATTCGACTTTAGTATGTTTCAATGTTTTCAGGACGTTTCTAGACTTTCAGGACATTTTAGAATTTTAGGACAGTTCTCAAATTTTGTGTTTCTAGAATTTTAGGATGTTTCTAAGACTTCAGGACATTTCTAGGATTTTAGCACATTCCTACCAATTTAGACTGTTCTAGAATTTTAGGACATTTCTAGGACTTTAGGATGTTTTTCCCACTTGAGGACATTTCTTGTATTTCACGATATTTCTCAAATTTTAGGATGTTTTTAGGATTTCAGGACACTGGGGGCTTAGCTAGGACCTCTGACCGGGGGTGTGTGGGATCTTCCGTTGACACTTTTTTTGATAAACAAGCTTTAGTTTGATGCTGTTTTATGCACTCTGGCACCTTATGGACACCAAAAGGACAAAAACAATTCCCAGTGTGACTCACTTTACTTTCATTGTGCATTAGAAAATGGTTGGGGCCCTACACGGTACTATATAGGGGGCCAGATTTAGCCCGAGGGCCGTAAGAGGCACTACAAACCAGGACGGCAGGTAAACTGTCCGGTCCAAACCTTAACCACAAAGGCCTAATTATGGCACGCTGTGCAAACCCTCCACAATGCAAATGAACCACGTAGGTTTGAGAGAGATAGCAGGCGGGCTTTAAGCTATGCAAAAATATTCACAATTTCAAGCTGGAGAATGAAGAGAAAAATAATAAGATATGAAAAGTAGGAGAAAAAAAATTATTATATTTCGCTTTGCTGGCTGTATATTCAGGCTGTCTGGAGTGTGCTGGGGATTTGTTACCGTCTATCACCTCTTCCTCCCTCCCCTTCCTTGCATCATCTTCCTCTAATTAAAGTGTTTGTTGTCACCCTCAGATCCGGGGTGTGAAATCAAGTTAGCAGTTTATGTAAGAGCCGTGGTGGAAATCAAACACTTTGTTATTCAGAAAGACAGCGACTTCAATCACTCCGAGCTGGGATATATGTTCCCATTGTTGACTTTGCTATCTGCATGCTAAGCCAATTTTCTACTTAAGTCTCCCAGCTTTTAAAAATGTTATTTGGTTCCCTATGTGGTCTTAATTCTTACCCCTCGCTGATAAGCACAGCCGCGGCAGGCCAGGAAAATATAGGCCCAATTATAGAGGACTTTAAATTCCAAATCATTCTTGGGAGAATGGAAAAAATAATTTTAATGGAAAAGTAGAGGAGGAGATGTATTTTGGGGTCCGATGGTCTGTTTCACAAGCCCCCACACCCCCAACAACCCCCTGTTCAGAGAAGGGACTAGTCTAATACTTTTACAGAGAGAGCCGAGAGACGCTCGGGGAGGGGAAATGAAAAATTAAAATCACTGATTCTGCCCCAAGAGTCATCTGATTTCTGCAGATCTTTCAGTGTTTACAGTTTTAATACAGCCTGCAGCTCTGTCATCAGGAAAGGTAAAGTCTGCGGCAGCACAAAAAAAAAACGAAACTGGTAGCCATACTATGGGGGGCCAGGTTTTTAGGAAGAGTAGTCATACCCAGATTTATTGTTATTTTATAACTTTGACAGAGCAAAGCACTGGACTAAATGCTGACTGTTTAGCAGATATAATGTTTACCACATTCAGCATCTAAAAAAAGACATTCATCGTCCAAAATCAAAAACAGCCCACTCTCATTCCAATATTTTTTGTAACTGTTGAGTTTGCGCCTTTGCACCTACTGAGTTTGCAAATTTTTGCCAAGATATTTCAATAAAAGCCAAAAATATCAAACTGCTGGTGTCACTTAGAAGAAAAGTCAGATGATCAACAAAGTCCTAAGGATACATCCTCTGAGAACCATGAATAGCAAATTTTGTGCCAATCCACCCAGTAGATGTTGAGATATTACACACGATAGCTGAAAACTTTTACCTGCTGGTGGTGCTTCAGGAAAAGGAATTGCAAAGGGATTCATCTGCTGGGAACATTGAATATCTGTACCAATTTTAGTTCCTATCTGTTTTCACTATTTCACTATAGACACAAAAATGTCAACTGCTGGTGGAACTAATGGAAAAGTCAGGCAATCACCAAAGTCAGGAGGATTTATCCTCTTGGACCCATGAATGTTTGAGCCAGATTTTTTGTCCATCTATTGAAAAGATATTTCACAGGATGAGTGAAAAATTTGACCAGGTGGTAGCACTAGAGGAAAAGTTAAAGTATCCCCAAAAACACTATGATTCATCCATTGGGAACCATGAATATATGTGCCAATTTTCATTCCAATCCATCAAGTTGTTGTAAAGAAATTTCACTAAATGCAAAGACATGTCAAGCTGCTGGTGGCACTACAAGGAAACTCAGGCCATTGCCAAGGTTCTAGCAGTTCATCCTCTGGGGATGAGCACTGTTTAAATGAACAGTTTTCGAGACATAAATGTGAATTGCTCTAAAGGAAATTTCCCCAAAGTCATAAGGATTCAACCGCTGGGAACCATGAATGTTTTAATTAAATTTTGGACCAATCCATCTAGTAGATGTTAAGATATTTTACAGGATTTGCAAAAATGTTGTCCTGCGGCAAGAAGAAAATTTAAGGAATCACCAAAATCGTTGGGATTAATCCTCTGGTCACCATGAACATCTGTAATAAATTTCATTCCAATCCACTGAATTGTTTGTTGTCAATTTATTTCTCTAAAATCACAAAAATGTCAACTGCTGGTGGCACTCAAGAAAAAGTCAGTCGATCACCAAAGTCAGGGGGATTAATCCTCTTGGAACCAAGAACATATGTACCACATTTCGCATTTTAGGCCATTATTCGTAACACAGCCCGCAAAACCTTGGTAGACTGATTAACATTACTTCGAGAGTCAAAGAAATCAGTCAAAATTAATTTTAACTTTTCGGAGTCACAACATTAACAGCCCAGAAATGACCAACTTCCACAAGCTTCCGTTAACAGGAAGCATTTATGACAGTTAGTCAGAATCATTGTTACTTTGGAGGCTAATTCCTCTGAAGCTCTGAGCCAGACACCAACACCACAGTCCTGCAGCACTATCTCTGATTTCCTCCGCCCAGGACGCCGTGCACGCTGCACATTATTTCCACACAGCGAGTTCCTCCACGATGGCGCCAGCCGCGGTTGCTAAGAGATCTGTGATGAAACTCAAAGCCTCTATTGATATCAGTCAGCAGTGCGATCGTCCAGCTGGGTGGAGGCCCGGCCAGGTGTTGCATCCTGCGAAGATAAATAAGCCGGCGTGGCGTGGAGAGGACCTCGGCCCGGTCCGGAGACTCGGACCCCCGGCCGGCTGCAGCTGCTGCTCGGACTCACACGGCCTGTTTTTTTCGGAGGGGGCAGGTGTGGCCTGATGTGGGGCACCGAGGTGCTCCGGTGACAGCGACCTGGCAGAGATCTAACCTTGCCGTACCACCTGCCCCCCCCAACTCCATCAGCACTAACCCCACCCTCCCCTCACCGCTTGGGGGGGAAACAGGATCTGGTCCAGAGGGATAACAGAAGAGGAAGAGAATCCAATTCCTTATCCAGCCTGGCAACTGACTTAATTCCATTTTTGGCAGCGAGCGACCAGACGACTGCTGCTGCTGCTGCTGCTTCACCGCCTGCAGCCTCCTGAGCAAAATATATCACTGTCTGAGAGACGCAAGGAAAGAAGGGAGGACAGAAGGAAGGAAGGAAGAAATTAAGGAGATTTTGTGCAAAATATTGTATAAATCTTTCAAATAAAGCACAATTATTAATGGGTTTCGAAGTTGTAACTTACAACTTTATTAACGGGGACTAACTGATTTACCAGTGCCAGCAGTACTCAACTTACGGTCCATGGGCCAAATCTGGGCCGTGATAGAGTGCCGGGTGGCCTCCCAATCATTTTCTAATTCACAATACAAATAAAGTGATTCACACTGGGAGCTTGTTGATCACGAAAAGAGCCAGTGGAGGATCCCCTCACACCCCCCGACAGAGGTCCGAGCTAAGACCCTAATGTCCTAAAATCCTAGAACTGTCCTAAAATACTAGAAACATCCAAACGTCCTGAAGTCCAAAACATTCCCAAAAATTCTAGACATGTCCTGAAATCTTAGAAACATCCTAAAATCCAAGACGTTTTAAATTCCTAGAAACATCCAAAAATCTGAGAAATGTTCTAAAATCCTAGGTACGTCCTTAAATCTGAGAAATGTTTTAAAATCATAGAAACATCCTAAAATCAAAGAAATCAAGTAAAATCCTCCAAACGTCCTAAAATCTGAGAAATGTCCTAAAATCCTGGGTATGTCCTTAAATCTGAGAAATGTTTTAAAATCATAGAAACATCCTAAAATCTAAGAAATCAAGTAAAATCCTCCAAATGTCCTAAAATCTGAGAAATGTTTTAAAATCGTAGAAACATCCTAAAATCCAAGCAATCCAAAAAAATCCTCCAAACGTCCTCAAATCTGAGAAATATCCTAAAATCCTAGGTACATCCTTAAATCTGAGAAATGTTTTAAAATCTTAAAAACATCTTAAAATCCAAGAAATCTTTTGCATATTTTGCACATTCCTTTTCATTTTAAACACTGTACAAAACAACAATTATTTTTCCTATGAATGTCTATTTGATGCACACGATCTTCTGCGGTTCTCGTGTCTTTTCCTTCTCTGTCACCATAATAACAACGTAAATTTCCTAAAACCTATAAAGTCACTCCAGCGTGCAGTGACCCTGCAGACGCAGGTAACCACAGCAGAAGAGTGGAGGGGAAACGCAAAGATGCAACAAACTGAAAGAAGAAATCTAAAGTTAGGAGGGAAGGAAGGAAACAAGGAGACACCTCTGCACTTTTCTCCCCCGTCACCCTCCCACCCGCATCAGAGGGAGCAGCAACAGTTCCAGTCCGTTCGCCCAGTAAGAGCCGAGCAGATTGAAAAGGAGGAGCCGAGGCCGCCGAGCATGAAAGAGGATCGAAGAAGAAGAAGACAACAGGAGGAGAGAGAATAAGAAGAAAGAGGAGAGGAGGAGGAGGAGGAGGAGGGAGGGGAGACACAAGAAACAAGAGGGGAGGGTCAGTCTTCAAACGAACCCCCCCTCCCCATCACTTAAGGGATGGGGGTCAAATTATTAACACTCCTACGGCCACTTTAAAGACCACAAAAGACAGAGAGAGGAGGGGCGGGGGGGGGCTGACATTTCACCCAGACGGTCAAACTCTACTTTAATTAGTCACTAAATTAACACACACACACACACACACACACACACACACACACAGTTTCTGAAAGTTGTTTTGAATTTGAGCTAAAATAAAAATTTCACTTTTTTTCGCTCAAAAACAAAAATGATTATGTTGCTGTAACGTGGGTTTACAGGTACATTATTTCGAATATTTTATTTTATTTTATTTTAATGACATTTAATGAAATTAATTCATGAAAAAGTATAACACTCAAACAGCGGGGAGGGCAGTCTGCAATAACTGCAAAGAAAGTGACTTTTACTTTGTAACACCTTCTTTATTTATTCATTTTTTATTTAAATTTTCACTGAACTTTATTTTTAAAAATGCAGGGAACTTGCTGTATATGGTTCAGTTTTTATTTAACATTTGTTAAAGGCATTCGGAGTTTGTTATATTCCAAATTTTAAATATTGACAGGAAGATTTAGATTTGTATTGTAAATGTGCATCAGTTCCAAATATCTGTTATCGGTCTCATTAACTACTGATAATCGGTGTCAGTAACCTAATATCGGTCGACCACAAAACACTGCTGTCAACAAATTCATCCATTTCAGTCCAAACTCAGCTGGAAAATTTTTGGTTCCAAAATCATTCTGAGGACGGTACAATGCAACCACTGAATGTTTTAGTAACGTTTTCAGTGGCAAGCTTGTTTTTTTTTTTGTTCCCAAAACGTTCTTAAAGCTCCGATAACATTCAAAACATAAAAAAACCAATGTTCGTAAAAATATTTTTAAAAAACTGTTAATACATCACATTACATTACATTTTCATCTAAAAACAACGTTATATTTTCAGAATGTTGCTTTGAAAACGTTCTTCCTTTATTCTCATGTAACATTGAGGGAACGTTTTATAAGAACATTTGATGATCGTCATCTCTCAGCATCACCAAAACATCCTCACAATGTTATTAATGAATTAAATACCGCAAAGAAAAAATGTCAGCGTGGCAGGAACATTTACTTTTTAACACCTCAGGGAACTAATTTTTGTTTATTAATTTTTGCTTAATTTTTCACGTGACTTAAAACATGTGTATGATGTTTATAGTTTCAGTTTTGATTAAACATTTGCTAAAAGCAATATAAAGTTTTGTGTTGTAGTTTTTAATACTGACAGACAAATGTCCATTTTTATTGCACGTGCACATCGGTTCCAAATATTTGCTACAAACCAGCATCAGACATGAAAATCCAATATCGCTCTGTTAAAAAGCAACAACAACAAAACAGTGCAGACAACAAATTCAACTAATTCAGTCCAAACACCCCAAAGTCATCAGTTATGACAAAGCAAAAGTTTGGGATCTTACCTGTAAGGAGCCGTGCAGTCCCGGTTCTGCAGCACTTTGGCTGTAAACTCGTCACAAAATAAAAAATAAAGAAGTTATTCTTCATTTTTTTACCTCTTTATCAGCCTCAGACACCTCACAGGCGTAAATGTTCGCTTTGAGCCTCCACGGCTCCCGTTTGTGTTTGCTACAGTTAGCATGTTTGCTAACGTCGTTTTTCCACCGTGTTTCGCGCTGACGTCAGCCCGACGTAGCCCACAAAACCCGCGACATATACGGACGTGGCTAACGGATAGAAAACGGAAAGGTCTCGCAACAAGTCGACAGAAATATCGCAGCGTATTTCCTCTTTTTTGGGAGATGTTCAGTCCGGTTTCTGTCGCAAAGCTAGCAGAGCCTCGAACGTGAGCTTGAACGTGCGCAGTGACGTCGGACGCACGATACGTAAGCCGGGGTCGGTTGCCAAGGTAACAGGACGCACATAAAGTCATATCACAGAAACGGTTAAACACTCATCTGAGTCATATTACAAAGATACAAAAGTCATGAAATTATGAGGATAAACTCGTAATATTTTGAGAAAAAAGTTGTAATATTACAAGAATAAAGCAGAAGTTTTATAAGAAAAAGTAACATTTTAAGGAAAAAGTAGTTATTTTATGGGATAAACTTGCAATTTTACAAGAATAAAATCTAAGGCCTAGTTTTCCAAGAATTTTTTTTTTATATTTTAAGAAAAAAGTAGTAATATTATGACAATAAACATGTAACATTATGATAATAAAGTCATAATATTATGAGAAAAAAGTCATATTTTGAGAAAAAAAAGTAGTAATATTATGAGAACAAACTTGTAATGTAAAAAGAATAAAGTCATAAAGTTATGAACAAAAAGTCGTAATATTTTGGGAGAATGAACGTGTAATATTACCAGAATAAAGGTGTAGTTTTATGAGAAAATATGGTAATGTTTTGAGAAAAAAGTCATATTTTGAGAAAAAAATAGTTATATTATGGGATAAAGTTGTAATATTAAGAGAACAAAGTCTTAGGCCTAGTTTTACAAGAAAAAAATCATATTTTAAGAAAAAAGTAGTAATATTATGAGAATAAACATGTAACATTACGGCAGGCTAATAAAGTTATCAAGCATTACAACAGTAAATGGTTTGTAATTTTTATTTTTTTTCTCTCTGTTTATCATTACCATGAACGACCATCTCAACCGTTTGTTAGAGGCCTATATTTAAAAACTTATGAAGAATGTAAAAAAAAAATATTCTTGTTATTACAGCCCAAAGGACATTAAAAAATGCAACTTTTTTTTCAGAAAAGAGAGGGTTAAATTCATAAAATGATCATTTTGTCGCACGCTGTGAATTTCAAATGTGAACAGCTCATTACAGATATTACACATCACTCATGTTTCATTTCCTCCTGAATCAGTTCTTTATATTTTAAATAAAAAGTGATTTTCCCGCCTGTTGAAAACTGACCTGCTGCTCTGAGGAAACAGAGAGTGTTTGTGTTTCCTCTCAGCATTAACGTTCCCCCGTCGTGATTTTCCACTTTTCCAAATTGATTTCGTTTAGCGGAGATCTCATCAAGATTGTCTCTCAGAACTTAATTCTTTGTTTTATAATTTGCTGCTAATCGCCTTCGCTCGGTGCTAATGATAAGGCCGCAGCTCTAAAGCTCCTCTCTGAGAGCCGCTAAAGCTCCTCAATAAATAAGATTAGAGGACGTCCCCCCTTACAATCGTCAAGAGGACCGACGCTATCAGATCTGCAGGACCAGACGCATTGTCCACATCATCCCCGTCTGCTCTATAAGTCCATCCGTCTGTGAGTCCATAAGTCCATCAGTCCACCATCCATCAGTCTGTGAGTACATCAGTCTATATGTCCTTCAGTCCTTCAGTCTGTCCATCTGTCCTCCGTCCATCAATCCATCCATCCATCAGTCCATCAGTATCAGTCCAAAAGTCCATCAGTTCCTTTGTGCATCTGTCCATCAGTCCACTGGTCTTCCATCCATCAGTCCATCAGTTCGTCAGTCCATTGGTCAACCGTCCATCAGTCCATCTGTCCATCAGTCTGTTAGTCCATAGGTCCGTCAGTCCAACCATCTGTCAGTCCACAGGTCCATAGGTTAGTCAGTCCATCACTCCAAAGGTCCATAGGTCCATAGGTCCACCAGTCCATCTGTCTGTTTGTCCATCAGTCCATAGGTCTATCAGTCCATCTGTCTGTCAGTCCATCAGTCGATCAGTCCATAGGTCTATAGGTTTATCAGTCGGTTGGTCCGTCAGTCCATCGGTCCATTGGCCCATAGGTCCATCAGTCCATCTGTCTGTTTGTCCATCAGTCCATAGGTCTATCAGTCCATCTGTCCATCAGTCCATCAGTGGATTGGTCCATAGGTCCATAGGTCCATAGGTCCATAGGTCCATCGGTCCATAGGTCCATCGGTCCCTCAGTCCCTCATCAGCCTCTGAGTGACTTTGATTTGAGCAGGACAAACTAACAGCTGCTGTTGGTGTTTTTAATTGTCAGTGTTTTCATGTCAGGATCGCTACAGTCTGTTTCCTGTTTCATTAACCAGCTGTCAATCACGTTTTTCTGGCTCACAGGTACATTAACGCTCAAAGACTCGTCATCTTTCCAGCCGGCTTAAGATGCTTTCCAATGATCCCGTGATTACGCCAAATTTATTTTAATCATAAAAACTTTAAATCCTAATGCCTCCAATCAGTCACCATATACACAAATGATCGTATCTGCAGAGTCTCTGTTCAGTCGCTATTTTCATTTTTTGACCTTAAAATCCGTCCTTGCTGCAGCAGTGAAACAACATCTGAAGTCGGTCAGAAGTTTCTCCGCCTGCTGCTCTTAAAACGTCCGTGTTTGTTTACGCTCAGCTAACTGTTAATCCCGGGTTTTCTTGAGTTGCACAGGCCTGTCAGTCAAAGCGGTGACAGCAGCACCGAAGGGCACCTCGAGCAGCCGGCGCCCAAACGCAAGCAGCGACTCGTTAGTGCAGCTCCAGAAATAAAGTCCAACACAAACAAACAGCGGGAACTTTCCCCCGTGAAGCTCAAAATGAGTGAAACACCTTCAGAGTGATCAGGTGACCTCACAGACCTCCGAGACCGCCAGAAAACAGGTCGTCTTTACGTGTCTTCACGTGTGAGATCAGCACACACAAACCAAGTGACTGGAAACCTGCAGATCAGGCCTTTTGGTTTTTAATTTTTTTTGCATGCATCTCGACTTCTGGAGCCACAAACAAATTGGTGCAATTTCTTTAAAAAAGCATGAGGACAAAAAAAGCAATAAGCAACTTAGTCATATGTGTTTCACGAATTATAGAAAATTACTGGATTTAGAAAATTACTCCAAAAAAAGCAGGGAAAAATCTATAATTATAATGATCATAGTTACATATTCAAAATTATATTAAAAATGATTTCATTTTTTCAAACACTTCCCCCCAGTCATTTGCTTGTTTTTCTTTTCTTTTCTTTTCTTTTCTTTTCTTTTCTTTTCTTTTCTTTTCTTTTATTTGGCTTTTAATTGAATTTTACCAATTTATTTATCAGCTATTTATTTATACATTTTAGTCTGTTTTACTAGATGCTATATTATTTTATTTATTCATTTTTACATTTTTATCTATTATTTGTTATGTTATCCTTTTTTACCCTTTCACTACTAAGAGTATATTATTATTTATTTATTGATTGGCTGGTTTTTTCATTATTATTATTATTATCATTATTATTATTATTATTATTATTATTATTATTATTATTATTATTATTATTATCATTATTATTATTAACAATAATCTATTTTACTTATAATTAATATTATATTTATTATCTTTTTATCTATAGGTTTTATCCTGCCTCTAGTGTTTCTTCCCTTATGGTAGCATTTTTTTTTACTTTTAATAAGTATTGTTAATTTAGTTTTTTAATTAATTACAAAGTCTTGCTTTTTACCCATGTGCCTGTGTACACACTGTGTGTGTGTGTGTGTGTGTGTGTGTGTTGGGGGGGCTTTTGGTTTTATTGCAGTTTTCGTTAGTTTTGCTTGTATGAAAAGTGCTATATAAAGTCTTATTGATTGACTGATTGATTGATTGATACAGTCAGTGGCGTTCCTCCACAGAGCGAATGAAATCACCGTGTTTCTGTTGTTTGAGGAGTCACAGATCAAACGTTGGGGGCCGGTTTTTCCATTAGCGCTGAGGCAGACCTGGACCACGGCTCAGCAGAGACACATTCCTCTCTGCCACTCCAAGACTCGACTTAATGGGGATTCCCTGGAAGGCAGCGGCTCTCTTTTCTCTTTTTTTTCTTCTTCTGCTGCTTCTTTAAGTGTTAATCCTTGGGAAACTTCCACCCGCAGCGGCGCGTTTGAAGCGAGCCACTGGCTATCCGACTAAGTACGGCCCCCAGTCATCTGAATCATTAGATTAGGCTTAGGCATCGCCCCGACAAAGAGATTCCCGATCGCCGTTTGTTTCAAGGAGAGGCCCCGCTTCAGCCCGCACGGCCTCAGAAGTGAGAGGCACTCGGAGAGCAAATACATCAAACGGAGGAACCCGAAAACAAGATGCACTCCAGAGTTGTGCGGGCTCTGGCTTACGGTGCGCACACCGAGTCGGAGAGGAGCGGCGACTTCAGTCTGCTGCCTTCGTGCAGCAGCCGGCCGTTTGGTCCGAAAGCAGAGAAACAGGAAATGACACAATCTGACGGATTAATTTGGTCAAACTGATCTTTGATTGACATCAGCTGATCAATGTCCTCCGCTTCTCATATGACAAATACATATCAGTGTTTTATTAAAGGCCTCAAACAGCATTTTCCTCTGATGGCGACCTTTAACCTTTGGGGACTGTTTGGCACATTTTACACATTTTTCACTTTTTTTTGTTTTTATAATTTTGACTATGTTCATGCATGTTTGAGCAAATTGGTTTATTTAATTTGAAAATACTGGAAAAAAGCAATGAGAAATTTGGGAAAAATGGTTTCACAAAATGTAAGAAATTGCTAGATTTTGGAAGTTATTTTTTGCAAAACTAACAATATTTTTAGTTGTAAAATAGTTTATATTTCTTTTCTGAGATTATTATTATTCTTATTTCTTAAGCACCTTTTCTCCAAGTCATTTTGTTTTGTTTTTCTGTTTCTGTTTCTAATTTTTTGTTTTAATTTTCTTGTATTTTTACATTTGCTTTACTTTTGAATAGTTTCTCATTACCTTTTTCCCATGTTTTAAAAGGAAATCAGACCTATTTTCTCAGGTTTCAAAGGGTTAAAGTACATACATATAGTACAATTTATAATCAGGTATAAAGTATCATTACGTGTTAGTACCTGAAACCACGCGTGCAGTGAGAGGCAGCTCATGGACCAAACAACTCTCCAAACATTTTTAGCCCCCGACATAAAAACTTTGCACAATTTCTCATAAAATCTACTGCAAAATATGTAATATAATAAGTCTCATACGCCTGCTCCTCTTGTTCAGCACAGGAAAAATATCTGCATATGATTGACTTTAAAGTCAAGAAAAAAAAGACAAAACCACTTTTTAACCCCTTTGTAGCACATCATGAGCCATAATGTGCACCTGTTATTACAATTATTGCCCGAAAAATGAAAAAAAAAAAAGCAAAACAACAATAAATTGATTTCTTTGTATTCTTATGTACAAAGATAGACTTATGTATCCTTTCTTTTAAAAGAAATTTAAAATGATGGTTCATAGATGGTCACGTGTGTGACCATTTTCTCTGAAACATTTGTATTTATTGCATGTGCTGTATTGTATTGTAGTATATTGTACTGTAATGTATCTTATACGTAGGCACAGTACTGTTTTTAATGCATTTTAATTATTGCAGTGCTCATGTCACCTGCCCCAGAGACTACGGTTGAAAATTAGCCAACTTGGCTAAACCGGCATATTTACAATAATGTTCATTAATGTGCATTATCTCTGTATTTTAAACCAATAAATAAATAAATAAATAAAACTAAATAAATCCAGTCTTATTTGATGATAATGACGAAATGAATGGAGACATTTTTCTGCCCTGATTCTGTAGGAAAAACTGCATTTTGGCTTAAATGTCATAAAAAAACACAAAACTACAGAACAACATCAGCAAAGACGTCAGTTTTAAATTTGATCCAACCCAAAACTCTGTGAATCTAAAGACACAACGGGACAAACATGCGAGCACCAGAGTGCTTCGTAAACTCAAAGTCTGACAGAAGTTTCGGAAACTTTTTCCCGTACGGCCCAAAAAAGTTTGTGGAATGTGAGCGAAATCTCTTCAAAGAGTCTGGTTTTGTCTCGTGCACCATCTAATCTCCCCTTTGAAGACGAACGTCATTGTCTTTCCCGTCGCTGACAGCCCTGATAGGAATATTCATGTTGGAGGAGGAGGTGCAGGAGGAGGTGGAGGAGGAGGCGGGGGTGTGCGTGTCTCTAGATTGGCTTCTTAAACAGCCGAGGAGCCATTTTGTGCAGAAGGAGTCCCGGACATGTCAGGGCTGTTGACAGTCTGCGCTCGGGATTAGTGGGCCAGCGGCGAGGCTGTCCCTAATCCCTCACTGTATCGTAATCTATTTACCCGCCGTGCTAAAGGGATTTCCATATGAAACTATACACACAGAGATGCTGGAAGTCTTCAAAATCAGAGAGCATCTTTTGGCTTTTTACCCACTTCTAACGGCACGATTGTTTGTTTTATTTCTTCTTCTAACTTCTGCTGAAGCGTCACCGCTGTGCGAGTTTTACTCACAGCGGCGAGGACAGATGAGGACACATAAATATGACAAAAACAACAACAAAAAAAAAACTCTGGACGTCTATAGTAACAAAATAAAACCAGAAAACCTCACTGTCATTTACATTTTACACCGTGTTAACACATAAAATGTTGGATTTTGTCTGTATGACACGATGTGACAAAGACACTGCTGTAGACGGAGACAGAAAAGACAGAAAAGACAGAATTACATCTTAAATTGATTTTATGCCTCTGAGTCAGACTCAGTCGAGGCCAGAGGCTTTATGTTTTTGGGGTTTTTGTCCGTCCCGTTCTTGTAAACGCGATATGTAAAAAACACGTTGAGGGAATTTCTACAAATTTAGCACAAACGTCCACTTTGACTCAGTGACAAAGCTGATTACATTTCGGTAGCCATAGGTCAAAGGTCAAAGGTTTTCTTCAAATTTTACATCCACTTGGTCTAAACAATGATCTGATTAGGTCAAGTGTAAGGTCAAGGTGATTAGGTCAAGTGTCCTTACACTTGTCTGATTCTTCTGAATGTGATTTCTCAAAAATGCTTTGAGGTAATTTCTTTAAATTTGGAACAAACAGATGAGCTGATTAGATTTTGTTGGTCAAAGGTCAAGGTCACTTTGACCCTGTCCCTAGCCTTGTTGTGAACCCGATATCTCAAGAACACCTTGAAGTATTTTCTATGCCTCCGTACCAGCTGTGATCGTTTTCGGGTTTTCTACCGTCACATTCTTGTAAACACCATATTTTGAGAACACCTTGAGGAAATTTCTTCAATTTTAATACAAATGTTCACTTTGACTCAGTGATGAGCGGATTACATTTTGGTGGTCATCGGTCAAAGATCAAGATCACTGTGACCTCACATTTTGCAAAACTTCAAAAGGCTGAAGGAATTTCTTCAAATTTAGTCTAAATATTCATTTGGACTCACAGATGAAGTGCTTAGACTTCTTAGTGTTTCAAGGTCAAGGTCAGTGTGACCTTGCTACTATCTCATTTTCATGAATGCAATATCTGAAGGTGGCCTTGAGGGAGTTTCCTCTAACTGCCACTTGGACTCAAGGACGAACTGAATAGGTTTTGGTGGCCATAAGTCAAAGATCAAGGTCACTGTGACCCATCTGCCTCATTCTTGTGAATGTGATATCTCAAAAACACTCAAATTTGGCACAAACGTGCACTTGGACTTAAAAATGAACTGATTAGATTTTGGTGTTTAAAGGTCAAGGTCACTGTGACCTTGCATCCGTCTCATTGAGGGAGTTTCCTCAAATTTGGCACACACCACAATTTGAACTAAAGGATGATTTCAGTGGGTTTTGGTGGCCAAAGGTCAAAGATCAAGGTCACCGTGACCTCATCTGCCTCATTCTTGTGAACATGAAGGACACTGGGAAGGAATTTCCTCAATTTTGGCACAAATGTTCAATTGGACTTCAGATTTAACGGGTTAGTTTTTGGTGTTTAAAAGGCCTAGGTCACTGTGACCTTGATCTCATTTTCATGACTGCAAAATCTGAGGAAAGCCTTAAATTTTTTTGCACAAACATCCACTCGGAAACAAGAATGAAGAACTGATTGGAATCAAGTGGTCAAAGGTCAAGGACAAAGGTCAAGGTGACTTCATAAAACGTGTTTTTGGCCAATAACCCAAAAAATGACACAATAAAATTTCTCACAAATGTCATATTGGATATGATAAAGAAGTGATGACATTTTATATACGAAAGGTCAAAGGTCAACCGTGACAAAGTCATTTTTTCTGTCCATAACGGTGGCGTTAATCTGTAATCTGCGCTGATTGTAGAGACTTTCCGTGTACGAAACATCCGTGTTTTCACCGGTATGGATGGAAACTGTAAGAAAAACTTGATGTGCTGAAACAAACAGTTAATTCTAGTTTCATCATGAGGACACTTTTTTTTCCGTCCCTGTGGACACAATAAAGAGTTAAAGACCTTTTCTTTACAAACTGCTAATGAGACACTGACCTCGTCTTCCTCTCGAACTTCCAGACCGCCGTCACGGTTCAGCTCCATCAGCAGGTCCACATTCAGCAGGAAGCTGCTTTGTTCGCCGCCACATCCTGCGTGAATCATTTATTCTGAGGACGCAGCGCCGCGTCTTCAGGAGCACTCCAGAGGACACTTTGATGTCCTCTGAGGGCGGCCTCGTCAAGAAAAAGTGAGGCGATCCCCCTGAGAAGACAAAGTGTTTCTGTCAGTGGAAAAGTAAGAAGCCAAAAAGCCGAGTCACTTTGTCACGACAAAGACGGGGAATAAAGGTTGCGTCCCCCCGGGGGAGAGGCGGCGGGATAATGAGACATCCAGAGCAGCTGTTCGGAGAGGGGCGTCCTCTGTCTCTGAACGTGTCCTGAAGATTAGTTTGTCCCAACGTGGTAAATCCCGGCTCGTGTTTGCACGCTGCGGCGGTGAAACCCAGCAGGACGCAGAGCGGGCAAACACACGTCCCGGGCGCCATGTTTACCGAAAAACTGTTTGTCCAGCTGCCGGAGGGACGCCGCGAGGAAGCGGGACGGGTGTTAATTAAAATCGTGATTCGTGCCTTTTTTCCTTGGATCAAATGAGTCGTACATTACTGTCGACACGGCCAAACAAACAGCGGGGACGCCAGCGTACATGTTTGCTAACCTGTGCGGCGGCGAGGAGGAGGGGTCCGATTACTGACACGCTGTTTGGACGTTCGCCAGAGACGACATTTAAACTGCCGCCACGCGCCGGGACACGCAGCAAATCGCTACAAATAATAGTTTTATTTTATTTTTGAAATAGTGCGATTTTACCTGATGAAGGTCCACTGCACCGAAACGTTTCACTGTTATTTCATTTAATAAAATCGTTTTTTTGCAAGTACAGGACAGCGAACGTCCCTCTTCTTTAAATACCGAAACTTCCTTCGTCATATTTTCAAGATTTGCAGAAGGACTTAACCCCTTAAAGACCCGAGCAAAGTCACTTGATTTCAGTCAAAAGCGTGGGAAGAAGGAGAAACCTGACAGGAAATGGGCCCAAAAATAACGGGAAAATAGTAAAAAGTTACAAGAAATTTATGAGAAAATCACCAATAAATAAATAAAAACAATCGATAACAAACAAAGAAAAAAAGGAAATTACCTCAAGAAAGTTTTTCTGTAAATTATTTCAAATATGTAATTTAGAGAATTCTTAATATACTTTATAGACATTTTCCCCAAGTTTAAAAAAATAAATAATAAAAATGTAATAATCCCCCAAAGCTAATTTTTAGGCAATTTCATTGTCACCTTTTACTTTTTTATTTTTTTTAGTAAAAAGTTGCAAGAAATTGTGAGAAAATGAGAAAGAAAGAAAGAAAGAAAGAAAGAAAGAAAGAAAGAAAGAAAGAAAGAAAGAAAGAAAGAAATAGATTAAAAAATCAATGAAAAAAAGAAAGAAAACCCTTTATTCTGCAAATTATTTCAAATATATAATTCAGAGAATCCTAAATATAGTTTTATGGACATTTAAAAAAATAATCTCTTCCTTCTCACCCCTTTATTTTTTTCCCATTTTTCAGGACATTTCTCATTGGGTTGCTCATTATGTTTTTCTGTGATGAGAGTAACGAGCTCTCAGGGAAATCAAAGCTACGGAGGCCTGTTAGGTCCAAGAAAAAACAACACTAAACCACAGTCAGATCAGAAAATCTGGAATATTGTGATAGTGATTTTGATTGTTTAAACCGCCTTTGTGTATTTTATTTTTATTTTATTTTAACTTTATTTTGTTTTATTTTATTTTATTCAATTTATTTTTTTTTATCTAATGTAATTTAACTTTCATTTAATTAATTAATTTATTTTTATTTTATTTTATTGTATTTATTTATTTATTTTATTTTTGCTGTTATGATTTTATGCCATGGTTTGCCGTCCCTTCAGGCATCTGGTGTCAAAATAACGTCAGAAAGACGTCAGGCTCTCGTATCGCACAACTGTAAAATTTTGGTCTGAACAAAAATGACCGGTTTGACGGTTGTGCGTTTTTAAATGTCTACGAGGTTAGAATTTCGTTAACATCAGGATGTTCTGCAGACGTTGGGTTTTGTTCTCCGCACTTTACGATTAATTGTCCTAATTCTACATAAAGACGGCGCCGGCGTGCGTCGTCGTCCTGATGTTGGCGGCCGTACGAAGTGTCACCTCTCAGTTTGAGGTTCAGTGTCTTTCCCAAAAATTCCGATGCTGCGTTCAAGTGATGTCGGAAGGTCGTAGTTTCCGAGTTGTGAAGTCGTTTCTTCTGTTTCTGAGCTTTGAGGCTGTAAAGTGAAAACAACATGGAAGCTACGGAGAAGACGGACTGCATTTTAATGCTGAAAAAAATTAAAAAAAAATAATAATAATATTTAAAAATATAAATAAACTGTGAACAAGAGTTTGATAGCTGTTTACAGTTTGTTTATATTTGTATATATTGTTAGATTTTTTTGTATATTTTTGTGTTTTATCTAGGCCGCTCTACATGGACAGCAGTTAACATTAATACCATGTTAAACTTTCCAAAATACAAAAATTATATTTAATTTGTGAATTAATAAAAAAGTCCCTTACCAAAAATATCGTATTTACCTACAAATTATGAGCACATGAACGGGGAAATTAGGAAATTCTGATGATTCCTGAGTTGCTGAGTTATAAAATAATAATAATAAAAACAACGTTATTTTATAACACCAGTTGATGACCTGACGTCATAAATGTTTGGTCAATGGGAAGAAACTTTTTTAATATTAACATATTAAACTTCAAACGTTTGATGATGTTCAGTGTAATATGGTATTAATGTTAACTGCGGTCCATGCAGAGAGACGTATATTGTCACTGTGCTTATTTTGTGTGCGTTGTTTTTTTTGTAACTTCGTGGCGTGAACACACATTTAAAGCACAAACACTGATTTTTAAAATCCTAGTGTCTTTTTTCCAACTCATATTTATTTAAAAACTGAGCCTATCGTTAACGCAACTGACACAACGCCACCAAACCTTCACTAAAGTAAAATAACACATAAAACGTCACAAAATGCTTCTCACAGGCCGAAGAGTTTTCCCAGCTCCTGCCTCTCCGAAAAGCCTCAGATTTTCCCAAATCTCCTCGATGTTCGGAGTCCGGAGGCGTCTTTGAGCATGTTTGATCTTCGCAGATGGAAATCTGAAAAACCTGATCGTTTCTCTGCTCTTTATTGTCACCAGCAGCCCCAAAAACAACCAGACTTCGCCGTTTTCTCTTGATATCTGCGTTTCTTTGCGCGTTGCTCAGCGTCATTAAATTGAACCCAAATTCTACCCAGAAGTTATAAAACAGACGCGATGATTCGGGTCTAACGGTTGCTATTGTGGAGCAGCTTAACCCTTTGAAACTTGACCGAATTGGTTTGATTTCTTGAAAAAGAAAAAAAACATAGGGAGATAATAACGAGCAACTTAAGTCACTACAAGAAATTTACAGGAAATAACATGGAAATAAGAAAAAAAAGAAAAAAACAAGAAATGATGCAAAAATGTGCTGAAAATTTAAAAAATGATATGCACATTTTTTTTGTAACAGAATTTAAAATAATAAGAATAATAATAATTTATATTTTAATAATTTATTAAATATGTATATAGTTTTCTGGACATTTTTCCTTTTTTTTTTTTTTTTTTAAATGACCCCATTCAAAAAATAAAAATAAAAATAATAGAAATCTGATATCCTTGTTGTCGACTTTTTAAAATTTTTTGGACATTTCTTGCTAAGCTGCTCACTGCTGTTTCTCCCATGTTTTTACAAAGAAATCAAACCAGTTTCAAAGGGTTAAACAGATTCAAAAAGGCGTCTGAATGCAGCACAAGAAGACCAACATCGACTGTGATTTTAAAGGGTTAAAAACTGACTGAGGACGTTAAATAAAATGTAACATGAAGCTGTTAAACTACAATATCTTCCTCTTTTTTGGACTCTTTTCCTTCAGACGTCAGCCGAGTAAAGACGGTCGGCTGTCGGTCACAAACGTCAAAGTTCGACAAAGTTAAACTGTGAAAAATTCACGTTCATTTACGTTTTATTTTCACGATCCTAATGAAACTTGATTTTACAGAAAACCTTCAGTGTGACTCGAGCATTTAAATCCTCAAACTGCAGCGACGGAGCCGCTCAGTCTGCAGCAGATCCGACTGTTTCCAAACTTTCCAGGTGTGAACGCAGCCTCTCGGTGAAGCTTCCCGCCGTGAATAAAGGTTAAAAACACAATCGGTTATTAACGAATCAAAGCACAACCAATCACACGTGACGCTGCATCCAAACCGCCGACTTTAACCTGCAGATCAGAGCAACCGTTAATAATTAATAATGATCAAACAGCTGTTAAAGTGGCACTGTTCACACTTCGGACCAGTTAAACCAGTTCGGTCGTATCCGCTCTGGGATTATTTCGTGTTGGAAACTCTTTCTGCTGAAGAGACAAATAAACTTTTCTGTGGACTTGTCATGTTTTAACAAGACTTTATTATAAAGACACGAATGTACATCTTTCTAATTTCAATGGAATACTGACATTACGTGTCTAATTTCACATTTTTTAATATTTTTTTTTTCCTCTGCAAAGAACAAATAGCAAAAATCTTTCACTTTATAAACAAGTGCTGCAATTTAATCTCCAAAATACACTCATGACCCCACAGGCCGGACCGCCAGTTCAGAGCAGGATTCACGCTGGGAACGAGGCTTGGGCAGTGTCACGGTGAAACGGTCCGTTTAGAAATCATCAAGGTTTTAATTTTCAATACAGTCATAAATAAAGACGCTCCTCTCTCTATTAACCCCTTAAAACCTGGATTAACACCTGTACTCTTATGCTGCATTCACGTCACTTTAACACATTTAAAACTCTGAACTCTGAGCGCACTCGTTTGACTTCTTTCAGAAACAGACGTCTGTATATATAAAAATATTTGATTTTATTCCTTCGTATCAATGTCTATATACTTCTTTTTTTATTGAATTGATGTTTAATGTTTGCTGTTCACTCTTTGCTTTCATTTATTTTTTGTTTGTGTTTCTGTAAAATGGTAATTTAGGGGTGTTTGTTTGTTTGTTTGTTTTGTTTTTGTATTTTCTTAATATTTTTGGTTTGCTTTGGTTTGTTTTAAAATTGGGGACCATTTGTAAAAGGCTCTTGCTTCTTGACCTCTTAAACTAAACTAAACTAAACTAAACTAAACTAAACAAGTGAATTAAAGGCAATAAGAAACTTAAAAAAGAAATATCTCACAATTTGCGAGAAATCAGTCAATTTAAATTTTTTTGTTTTAAATGATCAGAATTATATATTTAGAATTATTTTACAGAATTATAGTAATTTTTAAACAGTTTTTAAAGTTCAATTCCTTGTTTTTTATTTATTTGTTTTTAACCTTCCTAATTCTTTTTTTTGTTGCTAATTTTCAGGTAATCTTGTACTTTTTGCTAATTTCTCGCTAATTTTTGGGTCATTTCTTTTTAGGATGTTCATTGCCTTCGTCCTGTTTTTGAAAGAGATCAAGTCAATTTGCCCAGGTTGCAAAGGGTTAAACTCATTGTATGTAGTGCACAGCACGGACCACCAGAGCTCCGTCTCGGGTCTGTTCTTGTGAAACAGGCAGCTAAGCTGAAACACACAGCGACACCTGGTGGTGGAGGGAGACGTTACAGGACTGTAAACAGCCGGTGGCCAGCAGGCAGAGCGAGACTGAAGAATAACAACGTGTTTTTTACATCTAACTCGGTGAATTAAGGATTAATTTCGACCAAACCGGAGCTGGTGATTGTTGGAACCGTGGACTTACTGACTATATTACTAACCAAGATGGTTTGGGTGATTTTTTTTGTTTCTGTTGTGTTTAAATGAAGTGCGTTTTATGAGTTAAACCTCGTCAGTCTCAGTTGAATTCAGAAGGTGTTCAGTTGCATTTCTCTGTGTTTAGTAAGGAAAACAGGTGTGAGAATATTACTTTTCTGAACATTTTAAGGGTTTTTTGTGTATTTATTAGTCTGAAAAGCTGAAAATAAGTAGCGCAGTCATACTCCGGTTAAATTTCAGTAAAGTATGAAAAAATGAGACACCGCCCAAGCCTGTCGAAAATCAGACAAATGAACATCAGCGACCTGAAAATCATAGCAGCATCATGTTTTTGATCAAAAGTTTTAGGAAAAGCCCACTCAAGAGTCTAATTTCTGATTTTTGTCATGTTGTTTCGTTAAAGAATAATCCAAATCAAGCTGAAGTGAATCGGCTGAGACGATCCCACGATCCTGCAGCTTCCGCTCAAATTTTGCTTTTAAAGGCCTTCAAGAGTTGCAAATGTGTCTCTCGGAGTAGAAAAATAATCCTGGACGAGCCGATCCGCTGACGGCGACGACGACAGAGCCGACGCTTTTTAAGTTTGCTCACAAATAAACTTTCTTAAAACGTCTCTACGATCAGTTTTAAAGGATCTTCAAAAAATAAACCACCAACGACAAAAGGAATACTTCTTTGTGAGCAGAGAAGAAGAGAAACGCGAGGAGTCACAGCACTTGGAAACGCCACGACGCCTGGTCTTTGTAGTCCAAACAGTCGGAGGCGTTGAAGTTGAGTTTCCACGCCGACGCCGCCGTCTGCTCTTTGTAATCCAGACAATCTGTGGAGTTGAAGGCGAGGCCGGGCGCGCTGTACGCCTGGTGGTGGTGCGACGGGTGGTGGTGATGGTGGTGGTGCCCCGACGTCTGCCCGATGTGGTGGTGCGGGTGTCCCGACATGGAGCTGCCGGTCATGGGGCTGAGCTGGTGCGGGTGGTGCGGGTGGTGGTGGGAGTGCATGGGCGCCAGGTACGAGCCGCACTCCACGCCGCCGAAATAAGAACCCGACGCCGAGGCCGGATAACCCTGGCTGTACGCCGCCGCCGTTTGGCTGTACGACACCGGGTAGGAGGGCGTCCCCCCGGTGCTGGAGGACGACACGGAGCGCTGCATGCAGGAGGCGCTGGTGGGGGCGGCGGGGTCGGGCAGCGTGGGTGGAGCCGGGGCCGGGGAGATGGGCGCCGGGCTCCAAATGGAGGACACCGGGGCGGTGACGGAGGTAGAGGTGCTGATGAGACCGGGAGCGCCGAGGCCTGAGGACACTGAGGAGGAGGACGAGGACGAGGAGGAGGAGGTGGAGGAGGAGCTGGACACGGCGGGCGGGGTGAACTGGCCGCTGCTCTCCGAGCCGGTGCTCTCTCTGGTCGGGGACGACTTCTTCTTCATTGGTTTGACCTTGGCGCTGCTGCTGCTCTGCTGCTGCTGCCGACATTTGGCCCGCCTGTTCTTAAACCACACCTGAGGAAGGAGGAGAGGTCAAAAGGTCAACGTCAAACGCCGGCACGCTCACAAACCAAAAAAAAAACACCCGACGGAGCTGACAGGAACTAAACACCTTCACTCTAACGTGATCCGGAGCCGAGGCTGCGACCTTTGACCTCCACCGCTGGCTGCAGTTCATCCACTGAGTCGCCGCTTAACGGCCGCAGAATCACATCAGTCAGCGCGTTTACACGAGGACAGAAAAAGTCAAATTATTGGACTTTTAAAAAAAACGTTAGTCCGACTGAACTGGACTTTAGCGTTCTGCACCTGCTCCGAGTCCGAGTCCTGACTTTCGAAAAAAAGGGAAGAAGGCAACAAGCAGCTCAACAAGATACGGCCCAAAAATATGCAGAAAAATTAGTAAAATAGTTCTGAGAAAATTATCTGAAAAAAAGGAAGAAAAAAAAGCTAAAACTTAAAAAGTATTTATTTTATAATTCTATTTTTTCCCTGTAACATCATTTTAAATATAAAATTAGAATAATTCTTAATATAGTTTTCTGGGTATTTTCCCCATTTTTTTTTTTAATTCTCTAGAACTTATTTTTAGGTAATTTCTTGCAATTTATTGGACATTTCCTGCCAAGCTGGTCATGACCCCCCCCCCATGTTTTCAAAATAAATCAAACTACTTTGCTGAGGTCTCAAATGGTCAAATAAAACTAGTCTGTTTCTGCAGCAGAAAGACGCAAATACTTTTGAAATTGGTGCTACATGACCAGAAAAAAAAACAGGAAAAAAAGGAGTTGAAAAACTACAACTACCAGAATGCATTGCACCACACCAGACCAATAACCGCTCCCGCTGGTGGGTGACGCAGTGTGACTGTATGAAACAACAGCAGCTGGCCAAATCTCGTATACCAGTTAAACTGTGAACTAAAACATGTTTCTGAGGAGAGAAAAACACAATTCAGCAACAAAATATTGTTTTATATTTGATCAGCGCTGCTTCGTTTTACTGTTTCACCTGTTTGTTTGTTTTTTTAAGAGAAGCAGTACGGCGCCCGCGTCATGTTCACAAACTCTCGACATTACAGCTAAACAGGACACTAAAATATAACGCACAGGATAGATCTGTCATTTAAAGACAAAGAAATAACAATAAAAATGTGTTTCTGAAAACATGTTAGGAGAGAAACAGGCTTTGTCTATTAAATCTACCTGGTAGCTGAACTTCAGTGCAGCAGAAATATAAATAAAGTGACAATACAATAATAAACTCAAGTACAAGTACACTGCAAAATCTGACAGGTTGATCTTTGTTGAAATAACATTGGAAACCGACTGTTTTCATACCAAAGCAAAGGATTTGAGTGGGCGTGTTTCAGCAACGTTTAACCCTCTGAAACTTGGATCGACATCACTTTTCTTGCGCTGCATAATGTCGCCTTTCACAAGTATTTGAACATTTGAAACTTGAGCAACTTGGTTTGTTTTTTTCTGAAAACAGAAAAGTGAGTAGTGTCTCGGAAAGAAAGACAATTTGTAAATTTGGCATTTTTTTTAAAAGCTGGGGAAAGTTTTCAAGAGAATTTCATTTCTGATTATAATTATAAATTTAAAAATATTTGACAGAATCTTTTTTTTCATTTCATTTAATTTTCCAGTTTTTGGTAAATTTCAGGTAATTTTCTTGTAACTCATAATGTCCTCCCATGTTTTTGAAAAAAAAAAAAAAAATCAAATAAATGAATAAAATAAAATAAAATAAAATAAAATAAAATAAAATAAGTCGATTTGTACAGGATTCACAGGGTTAAATTGTTAAAAAAATAAAATAAAATAACAACAGCCACCTCTCTGGTAGTGATAAACAGTGATGCGTGTGCCTGTCAGAGTTGAAGCAGCCCGTCAGCAGCAGAAAGCAGAGAGGCTGCAGCCATAATTGCAGCGTTAAGCCCGGCAGAGGGCCGCTAAAGCCGGGGCTGGAAACCCTCTCACGGCCTTTTCTAAAGAAAGCTCAGCGCATCAAAAGCTGGTCCTTCACTCCACCGGAGACAAAGTCTCCCCTTTGATTCAAGACTTGTCTCTACTTGATCAATAATAGCTCAACTTTTCTGCAGCTGAACGTGCAGAGGCCTGAGGTGAAACTCAGAGGCTGCAGACCTTTCTGAGCTCGCAGGACAAACACAGCCAGAGTTTTTTTTAAGTAACCGCGGATCATCAAACTATCAGCTTCCAGGGAACTTGAGCTCTGAGCGTTTTCTGCTGTGACCTCAAAATTTCCTGCATTCTTTGCTTTATTGTCTCTTATTTTAACGCCAAACTTACTGGAAAAGTTTTACACTTCTGCACTAAAAGCACTTGATGCAATGATAAAGCTCAGCAGATTAAAGCTGAAGGAAACAGCACTTAAATCTACCGAATTAGACTCTTAAAGTTCATATTTTACTTTAAATGAAGTTAAAAGTTGCATATTTAACCCCATGAAACCTGGATCACTTTTCAACAACTGCGTGTTGTTTAAAAAAAACAAAAAAAACGTCATAGTATAGCATGTCGTTCAAAAACTCATAAAAAAAGTCAGTTCAGTGTTATTCAAATCATAAAAAAGTTGTAATACACTGTTTTTCAAAAATGATAAAAATGTCATAGTATAGTACGCTGTTAAATAAGTATTTCACAAGTTTTTAAACATTCGAAACTTGAGCAAATTGGTTTGATTTCTTAGAAAAAAGTGAAGAAAACAGTGAATATCTTGGCAAGAAATGTCTTGTAAATTGCAAGAAATTAGTAGATTTAATTTAAAGAAAAAGGTACAACAATCTAGATAACTAGACTTCTGATTATAATTATAAATTTTAAATTATTTTACAGTCATTCTGATTTTTATGCTGTTTTTTAAGGTCATTTCCCTGCTTCCCCCCTAATTTTCAGTATACTTTTCTTGCACTTTTAGTCCAGATTTCAAAATAAATAATTTGTTTTGTCTCTGAAATAGCTTTGCAAATAGGCTAACGAAACACATGAACCCTTTAAAATTTAAGCAATTTGAGTTATTTGTTTTGCAAAAACAAGGAGAGAAAGTGATGAGCAACATATACATTTTTCCTGTGAATATAGAATTATAATAATTATGAACGTAGTTTTCTGGACATTTTTCCTTTAAAAGGTCTTTTTTCTTGTCACATTTTATTAATTTCTTCCTTCTTAAGTTGCTCATTGCCTTCTTGCCATGTTTTTTTGTTTTTTTTTAAGAACTCCAGACAGATCGCGCAGGTTTTAAAGGGTTAATAATGTCCCACAGGAAGCGGCCGCAGTGACTCTCTGACCTGCACTCTGGACTCCGGCAGGTTGATTTTCAGCGCCACCTCCTCCCTCATGAAGATGTCCGGGTAGCGCGTCTTGGCGAACAGAGACTCCAGGATGTCCAGCTGCGTCCGGGTGAAGGTGGTCCGCTCCCGCCGCTGCTTCCGCGGGTTTCCTGGAAGGAGAAAAAGAAATTAGTTCCTCTGTCCAAGAATGTGAAACAAGACTTTTAGATCATTCAGAAAGTTATAATTCACGTGTCTGACGGAGATCTGTCCGCGCCTAAAAGCAGTTTTTCGATCATTGCACTTCCTGCTTTGTGTCTTGTCTTCATTAATTCGTCGCTTGTGATTAATCATTTTTCACACGTCTAGTTTCGGCACCTATTTCGATATTTTTCTAGTTTATAAAAACGTTTTATACTTAAAAAATACGTATATTTCGATACAGGAGTATTTTTCACCGAGACAAAAGTCACTGACGAATTTTACGCACAAAAAATATTACAAAATGCAACTTTATCACGGCTTCAATGAATCAAAAGTGCAGAATTAAAGTTTAATATCACACATATTTTACATATATGTATAAAACCAAGTTTTCACACAGTAATTGAATCTTTTTTCAGTTTTTTTAAATTTCGATCATGCAAAGTAAAACATATCTGGCCTATAAAACACCAGGAAACATCAGTATAACTTTATACAAGTTTTACGTCGGTTTCAGACTTTAATGTATTCGATTTTACTCGTTTTTAGCTACACAACATGAGTGATGAACTTTCAAAAATAATTAGGAATAAATGAGAAGCTAAAAATCTTCATTTTGATCACTGACTCCAGCAACACATAAAATAAGATTTTTTTTTTTAAAAAGAAGAAAATGCTGAATATTATAGAAATATTACAGTAAAACTACAAGTTTACATGAATATTATAAGAATATTACCGTTATTATCATGTAAAGTTGTACTTTTATTCTATTTATTTATTCTTTTTAATGTTTGGTCCTGTAAAGCCGGTGTGTGTGTGTGTGTGTGTGTGTGTGTGTGTGCGTGCGTGCGTGCGTGTGTGTGTGGTCCGTACCCGGGTATCCCACCGACGGGTGCAGCAGGTCCATGGCGGCTCCGCTCAGGCCCAGTCCGTTCATCCCGTACGGGGCCTGTTTGAGATAAGACATCATGCTAGAGGCGCGGAGGGGAGACCGGAGTCTGGACGGACGGAAAGCTGCAGGTCTCCCGGTGCTCAGGTGCGCAGGTCCCCGGTGTGAAGGTTTGATCCTGCGTGAAAGAGAGAGAGAAGCCGGTGAGTCTAAAAAAAGATCATTTAATAGCTGGATACCCGTATTAATGCATTATAAAACTTAAAATAAACCCATATTCGTCACTTAAAGCAATGCAACGTTTATTTTCCAAATGCAGAAATAAACGCCCCACATTTCCTATGAGCTTTGAACTTTAAACACTCGAAACAACACAAGAAACTCCTAAAAATCTGATTTAAAACCACACTTTTCCAACACTTGATATCACAGGCCAAAGACATGTCACTTCATTTAGCTTTGATAAAATCTCTAACGTGCATGCTTTTTTAAAGCAGTAAAACACATACACACACAATCAGAAAATGTAAATTATCGCTCTGATTGCATAAAAAACTTTTATTGTTTTTACATTATTTTGGGGCGTTTAACATTTAGTTTAAAATCCCCAACAAAGTGATTTCAGGACACAGTGAATGCAGATAATAATCCTCAGACTAATTTACGGATTTACTGATCTGATAGAAAATAGCTGGAGGATTTGAACTTCAATAAAAGACGTTAAACAAAACACATGTTGTCTTTTATTGAATTGATCTGCAACTGCACCTATCTTATTTCATTTTTAAATCATTTAACAATTAACGTGTGAATAAAAGGGGTATCCAGGTACAAAAAAAGCTTCACAATGAGCAGGAAGATGTGAATATTTTTTAAAATTAATATGAGAGGCAGAGTGGCAGCAGGCCTGGACTCTGCTGTGTTTGCAGATAACATCAGTTTGCTGTCAGTGCAGGAAAAGAAATAATTAAAGGTGTAAAGAAATGTCGCAGAGTTCAGTGTGATCTCACAGGACAAACTTTTATTTATTGGGAAAAGAAAAGCAGAGCTGCAGTCACGAGGCTTTTCCTGCAGGATGCAACTAAACAGGCCTCTTATCACCCGGATCTTCATTACCGTTTAATTAATTCAATAGCGCACAATTAAATCGACCTGCGGAGACACACGTTTAAATGACGTTTAAACACTCGAGACTTTTCTCACCTCTGGATATCTCTGCTGCAATGAAAAAGTCTCATCGCATCTGGATTTACTCACTTTTTTTCTGGCTGTAATAATAATAAAATGTAGTTTATATGGAGTGGCTTTATTTTATTTCATGTATTTTTTCCATCTAGTGAGGGTGTTTATGTGTTACAATTAAAATGTGAAATATTTTATTTTATTTTATTTTATAATAGTGCTGACTTTTCGGCTACTTTTGCACGTCCCTTATAGCCTACAATGTTAAACAAAAATAAAAAAAATCAAAATTTAAGTTGACTGGATTTGAGAGGTCGTGTTCATTTTATAAGAATTCAACTTGTCCTCTAAAATTCAATCAACTTTAAAAAATAAGGCAGCCCAGACACCAACTTTTTAAAGCTAAAAATAAAAAGTTTATATTAACAATGTAGGTCTCTTTTATATTGTTTTTTTTTTTGTTGCCATGGGAAGATGCCTTGTAAAATACGTAACTAAATAAACCATAATAAGCTATTAAACCTACAGTGTCGCACCATGAGCCTAAATTAATGCTTAAAAAATAGAAAAAAATAAGCGCATGATTGAAACGTCTGATCATAGCATGTAGAAAACATTTATGGCCTAATATATAGTGAGAAAAGGTCAAACTTTTTTTTACGATTGGCTGATAAATCCACAACTTTGATTTGTTTTTTCTGCATAAATTCACACTTTGCTTGCAGCTTAAACAAATAAACTGACTAAAAAAACTGTCCTAATTGTTATGTGTTAGTATTAGTGGAAGACAATGTATTTAGATAAGAATTTCCATAACCCACCGGGATCCTTTTAGCAGGTAAATGCTCACATTTGGCTTTTCTGCAGAGAAAGGAGCCGCGGGCCTCCTGATGGATCTGAACTGAGGCTCCGCAGAGAGCGTGACTTATTTCCATAACCGCAGGAAGGAGCCGAATCACGCAATGGAAATGCGTCAAAAACGGTGTGCAAATGAAGCCCATTACAATTTAGATTAGATCTAAACAGCGCGATAATTAACAGAGAGGCTCTTTATCAGCGCGCAGGAGGCCGCGAGCTCCGCGCAGCCTCACAGGAAACACACCTGAAGCGAGATAAAGGCCAACTGATTAAAAAAATGACATTTTATATTCGGAAAACCATTTAAAACCCGGATCAGTACCACTTTTTATGTGTTCACACGCCTTTTAGAAGCTGTTTAACCCTTTTAAACCTGCAAAATGGGCTTGATTTCTTCTGAAAGCACGCGGGGGAAAGACAGTGAGCAACTAGGCAAAAAAAAGTCCCAAACATCGCAAGAAATAAATAAGTAAAAGATGTCCAAAAAGATTTGAAAATTATTCTTTCAACTGGAAAATCAAAATATATATACATGAAAAATGTCCAGAAATATTCATAATAATTATAGTTAAAAATTGTGCTACAAATATTTGTATACATTATTAAATTTTTAGCACTTTTTCTTTCTTTCCTTTCTTTCGTGCGTTTACTCGTAAATTTTTTAAACTAATTTCTTGCATATTTTTTTCTGCTTGTCTTAAGTTGCATATTGTCTTTCCCTTTGTTTTTGCAAGAAAATGCTACATTTAAAATTATGTTACAGATTTAAAAAAAAAAACTTTTTAAAAAACAGATTTTCAGCACTTTTTTGGGGTCATTTTCTTGTGTTTTTTGTTTTACGCAATTTTTTCTTTCTTTTTTACGTGTGCTTATTTTCGGGTACTTGTATTTTCAGAAAAAATGCATACTTTCTTTCGTATTTCAGCACTTTTCATTGCCATTTTCTTTTCTTTTAAATATGTTTCTCCTTTCCTTCCTTTTTTTCGTGTGCTTAATTTCAAGCCTAATTTTCTTACAACTTTTTTTCACTCATTTCTTGCTGATTTTTATTCTTTTATTATTATTATTATTATTTTTTGCCACGTCTTAAATTGCTCATCACCTTCTCTCCCTTTGCGTTTAAAATAAATCAAACACATTTTCTAAAGTTCTAATGGGTTAATGACTTTCGTTAGCCTAATTACAAAACGTGTTATTTAACATATAGCATTTATTTTTTTCTACTTTAAATTGGATAACAGCCTCGTTACGAACGCCTCAAAAATACTTCAAAAAATATAAAAAATTAAAATATATTTTTAAAATGGTCAAATTCGTATTTTATTGTCTTTGTCATATTGACAGCAGTTATTGGTTTGACTTAAACCCGCAAGTTGTGTCGAAATTAAATAAAAACAATTGGTCCAAAACAAAAAACAAACAAAAAAAAGGCGGATATGTGTATGTTTTCAGTGATGTCATCGCCGTCAGTTACATGTACAAAATAAAGTAAAATAAAAAGTCTGAATCAGCACTGACATAAATTCAGGCAGCAGTCTCACCTTCCTCAGGCTCCTTTTTTAAACGAAAATCCCGGTTTAAGGTGAAATCTCAGAGATCCAGAGTTCGTAAATATCCACATGAACCAAAGTTTGTCGTTTTTTAGGCGGAAGTGAAGCAGCTTCAGCGGCTCCGCGCGCAGCTCACACCTGTTTCACAACTCAAAAAAAATTAACATTTCAACGCAGAAAAACGAAAAAACACAAAAACAACAACCGCGTTTGTGACTCTTCCGCGCTCGCGCTCTGTCCCGCCGCTGTTGACGGATGGAGATTGATGCTCGCCTCCGAGGCTCGCGCCTCTAAGAGCCGAGCAAGCACGCGGCTCCGACTCCTCCGGGCCAATCGGGGCGCTCCGCGGCCTCACGGGGCGACGCGGGCGGCCAATCAGCGTGCGAGAACGGCGCCCGAAAGACCCGCCCCCTTTTGAACGGAACGCGCACCACGTGACGTCAGAGGAACCTCTAATGTCAGAAAGTTGAGAATCGGCACGCGGCCATCGCTGCCAAAAATGTTCACGTAGGCGCTAAATTTAACACGATTAATCGATTATTCGTCGAGAATCTGCAGTAAAATAATGTGTCTTATTTATTCATTTATCACACGTCTTTTTTTTAGACCTGCAAAGAAAAAAGATGAAGTTAATTTAACCCTTTGAAATCTTTTTGTGCTGCTCACAGATGCTTTTCACAAGAATTTAAATGTCTGACTTGATTCCACTTTTTGTTTAAAACATGGAGAAAAAAAACAATGAGCGATGTGGTCACAAATGTCCCAAAAATTATTAAATTAAATTTTAAAGAAATTAAGAAAATTATTTTTTAAATGCGTATATATGCATTATAATTATCATAATTGCATAGGCTAGCCTATTTAAAACTATGTTAGAAAAGTACAACTTTTATGCACTTTTTCAAAAGAATTTCCTTACAAAAATAAAAAATACATAAACATAAATACATATATTCCTCTTTTTTTCTTTTATAACTGATTTTCAGCTCCTTTACTTATTCATTCCTTATCAATAATTTGGGTATACCTTATTTTGTTGCCGATCACCTTCTTTCCCATTATTTTATTTTTTATTTATTTATTTTGAAAGAAATCGAGACAGTTTGTTCAGGTTTCTAAAGCTTATAATAGTAAGCAGAAATTGTGGCTCATGGTGAACCAGGTGATCAATTGGCCTACTTTTAAAGAATTTTTCAGCTATTAGGCTGCCGTCAGTCCAGATTAAAATATTTTTCTGTTGCAAAAGAAGACTTTAAAACTTGCTTTAAGGCCACAAGTTTTAATTTAATTCAATTACTCAAAATATTATTAGCCTTTCCTCAAATAATACTGGCAGTATTTTTGCCCCTGAATGACACTGACAACCTCAATCAGCTGATTCAATTTAAAAAAAAAAAATCAGGTCATTTTCTTGATTATTTTTATCCATTCTTTAAACTTCGTTTTCTTTCTTCTTCTTTTTTCAAATTTTTAAATAATTTTCTTGTTTCAGTTTTCTTTTTCTTTTTTTTACAGACTATTTGATAATTTTTGGGTAATTTCTCCTCAGGTTACTTATGTAACAAAGAAATCAACGAAAGAAAAAAAAACAACAGGTTTTAAAGGGTTAAGTGACCTTTGAATGAACATTAACAGACTGCACTTAAGGATGATACAGGGGGGAAAAACCCCCAAAAGTATTTATAATTTTCAAATGTCAATTTAATTTAACGAATGCAAATGCAATGTCAACAACACTTTAGGGAAAATATAAGCAGGTTACAAAATTAACAATCAATTAATAACTTTTAAGAGATCAAAAAGCTTAAATTCCACAATTAATCATGAATTCAAATCACTCGCAGGACGAACCTGCTGAGAAATGAGGCCCTCTGAGGCGGGAAATATTAACAAAATCTAAAGAAAACAGTTGTCAGCTCGTGTTAAGCCAATATGAATATGGTGGAAATAGTGTGTGTGTGTGTGTCCATTTGGAAATTGTCTGTTGCCGACGGCGACAAAGCCAGCGATTGATCACAAGTATCAAGATATCAAATGGACGGAGTCATTGTTGTTGTGAGGAGGTTTTTGGGGTCTAATCCCAAATTGCAGGAGTATTTTCTTAATACTAAGCCCGTAAATCCAGGGATCAGGCGGCCTAAAGAGGTGTGTGTGTGTGTGTGTGTGTGTGTGTGTGTGTGTGTGTTGGAGGTGGTGGGGGTTAAGTTTGGAGAGGCTTCTCCTCTGTGTTGTGGGCTCTTATTAAAGCATGATGCATAAAATCCCAGGTTGTCAGAAAGCATGCAGCAGGAAGCTCCGGCTGCTACACACTTTACACGCACACACACACACACACACACACACACACACACACACACAAACACACACACACACACACGGGGCAGGAGAGCCCTTTAAATCAGCTGACTGCGGTGAGTTTGGCTGCAGGCTGAAGGAAAAGTGCAGCTCAGCAGGCAGGTGAGGACGGAGCAGAAAACACACTTCAGCTGTCTGATATCTGATTTTGATCCATGTGGAAACTTTCTTTTACTTTGCTGGGACTCTCAGGTAAGAAAACTTTATTTTTTTCTATTAATTATAACTGTTTGCAATTGAAATATGATTTCTTTTAAAGGGAAAAACGGTCTCCTGTGGACTTTTGGTCAAAACGTAGCCGTCATGTTTGAGGTGAAACTTTCTTCCTCAGTGGTGTGTTTTGTGATAATCTACAGAAAAAAAGATGTTGATGTGAATGTTTAAAATAGTTCTGATTGTCGAAATAAATTTAGATTTTTTGGGGTGATTTCTTGCAGATTATTATTAATAAACTGTGACAAGTATGTTGGTGTAAATAAAAAAAATCTAAAAAAGTCTTTTTTTTTTTCTTTTATTTGAATTTTGGATATTTGTAAAAAAATAAATAAAAAAAATAATTTTTAAAAAAGTTATGAGTGTGCTATGACCCAACTGACCCATTTTTTTTTCTTTTTAAAAAAAAAAAAAAAATTGTTGATTTTAATTCAGATACGGTCAGAGTGCATGGAGGCAAACAGATCCTTTAATCAGAGGTGAGATGACGCTGACGTAAGATGGAAATAAACCTGCGTGTAATTATGTCACATCCTCTTTATCAGCGTTTACAGAAAAAAAATCACAAATCTGAAATAAACTTCCTTTTTTTTAAAATCATCTGTGTAATTTAAGAATGTAAATGTTTAATTGTTGTGTTAACTTGTTTATTTTTGTTAATCATAAAATCTTTCAGCTGTCAAAACCGTAAAAATAAACTGTTTTAATAAAGTTATTGTTTGAGCGCCGTAGATTTTTAAGTTGACTGAACTCGAGGAGACAAGTTGAGTCATTTCAAAATTACCTCAACTCGTTTTCTCAAATTCAGTCGACTTAAATTTTTAGGGCAGCCCGGACACTAACGTTTTTATAGTTAAAACTTTCAATTTGAACAACGTTTAGTTTTCGTAACTTAACTTATCATCTTTACTGGCCAAGAAAGTAAAAAATAAAAAGTAATTGTTTGATTATGTTATAATAATCTTGGTAAATGACACAATTTTCGGAAATTATATGAAAAGTAGGGGAGAGCGGGGTCGGTTGGGACATTTTTGTATCAACGTGAAATGATCTTCAATCACAGTCCACTTAAACAGTTATGAAAACAGATAAAAGTGCTATTTATCAAGCTTTTTTTTAGAGCCTAACCCAATTTTAAAGATACAATTTTGTAAAATGAACAAGGAGTGCATTTCCCCAAAATCTGACTAAAAATAAATAAAAAAATAAGTAAAAGGATTGAAAAAAATATTGGAATATAAATTCAAGCACTTTGTATTATAATATAACTTTTTCATAAATTTGTTTGGAAAAAATATATTTGTAAAATTATTTTATTTTCATAAAATACTGATATGTGGGATTTTCTGTCTTTTTGAGTCTTATTTTCAGTCACACATCAGCACGATGTGAGATCGGGAGCAACTTTTAGGTTTTTCCGTCAGTCGTAACACGGACGCTGACGGCGAAGAGGACGGGACGCTCACATGACCCACATCTCTCTGCATCCGAGACGGAGGCTGACGGAGGCTGACGGAGCAGGAAACAGCGGCTCAGCTGACCGCCGTCACCTGCTGCCGACAGGAAACACAACTTTAACGCAAAGTGCTCAAATAATCTGTCGGAGGCAGAAATAAACTCCAAAATCCTCAACTTTATATTGAAATTCAAGGAAAACAGGAAGTAAGAGATGAGGAAGATCACATTGTTCCCACGAAGATTTATACGAACAGTTAGAGACGTTTGGAGTTCAGTTTTTTCTGTGTGAGTAAATCTGTGTTTCAAAGGTTCGTGATGTTATTCTGATTTCATGCAGAGATTACGGCTTTTACAGGTTTTTAATAAACCAAATAAAGGTTTACCAAAATCTCAAACTGAGTTACAAAAAGTTTATGGGCTGTTTCTACAGTATGATAAAAATAAAGAATAAAGGTTACAATATTATCGAACCAAATATTCTCGGCACAAAGGTAACCGCCAACGTGAGGCCAAATTAAAACGTACAACAACAGTTTGTGTTGACTTTCCACTTAAAATCCAATTTAAGTTTAGCTGGTTCAACAGCACTGATGCTCAACTTACGGCCTGTGGGACAGAGGACACAGCTGAGACGCTGATGTCCTAAAATCCCCCAAACACCCTAAAATCATACAAATGTCCTCAAATCTGAGAGATGTTTTAAATTCCTGGAAAGTTAAAGTATTTGCAGCTTCAGCGAAGCTAAAAACATGAACCCAAATCACACCGTAGCCACCCACGAAGAAAATGGCAGTAAAACCATATTAATAATTTAAATTTATATTTTTAAATAGTGTTTCAGAAAAAAATTACACTTTAAAAAAAAAGAAATTTAGCACTTTTTTTGTTTTTGTTTTTCCTTTTTTTGGCTTATTTTCAGGTAATTTTCTTGCAACTTTTTACTAATTTCTTGCAAATTTTTTGTCGGCCATGTCTAGCTAAGTTGCTCGTTGCCTTTCCGAAAGAAATTTAATGGAATTTGCTGAGGTTTTAAAGTGTTTATCGTACGGTCATTTTCTTATCTGTTTTTGTGCTTTTTTCAGTTATTTTCTTGCAACTTTTTTACCAATTTCTTGGATTATTTTTGGCCAACTGGTTGAGTTGCTCATCGCCTTGAATTAAACTGAATTTGCTGAGGTTTTAAAGTGTTTATCGTACGGTAAATTCAGCGGTGAAACTCTATCGTCATCAGCTGCTCTGACCGACAGACACCCGAGGAGCCGCGGCGCAAACAGGAAATGAGAAACGACTCGTCATTCAGAGTCAAGTACAGCAGAGAGAGGTACAGCAGCGAGTCCTCGGAGCGCTGAGAGAGGAGCGAGCAGCCGTCAATCACAGGCGCCGAGGACCCGCCCCCCTCATTAAGAAGGCAAACAATGAAGAAGAAGAAGAAGAAGAAGAAGGAGGGAGAAATCAGACACCGGAGCCACCAAACCAACTGACCCCATCCAGCTCCCCCTCAAACGCTGAGGTGTGTGTGTGTGGAGGAAATTACTCAGATGTGTGTGTGTGTGTGTGTGTGTGTGTGTGTGTGGTGGGGGGGTTAACTTCCAATCCTTTTAGGATTATGCCCCCCCTCCTCCCCTCTCCTCTCTCTGGCTCTGTTCTTCGCTCTTTCACTCCGCTGCCCCTCGGGCAATCACGTTAAAACTTGCATGGCCAGCGCTCATTCAGATATCTCGAACAATGCAGAGCAGCGGTAACCATGTGAGCGCTGGCAGGCCACGCAGGAATGCACAGACTCTGCTCCCCGTCCGTCGGCCTTCCCGGACCCACGAAAAAAAAGAAAAAGAAGGAAAATATCGCGGGCGATAAAGCATTTCCCAGATGTCTCGGAGCAACATGGCGGCGTTTTTAGACGATTAGTGAAGCAGATCTACGTGAAGAAAAAGTTCAAGAGCACGAGATCACGTGTTTCTCACGTGAAAGTTGAATTTTAACCTTCGTTATTTAATCTGAGGCAGGGGCGTGAATATAGACAGTGCAGGCAGGGGGGCCCAAAGAGAGAGAGGGCCCCAAAGAGAGAGAGGGCCCTCAAACAATATGTTCAACCTGCTCTCATTCCAAACTCTTCAAATAAAGCGCTCAAAATAGTCTAAATATAGCGTACACTTGAGCTGATGTTGATTTTTTAGGTCAAACTAATCAATAAAGGCAGAGTTTGCGCAGCGCCGTTTGATTCATGAACGTGACTCGGAGGTTTTCTACCCCAAAGTTATTGTGAAGAAGCAGCTGCGATGGTGATTGGGTCGATATCACAGACCGGATCAATATTATAGGTTTATAAACTGTGCACGTAAATTTACTTGCGACTCTCACTCTGTCCTCCCGTGATTGGATGTTATAAAAAGAGCGACGAGGCAGCATGACGGCTGATAATCGTTTAAAAGTTTCTTTTAAACGATTATTAGAAAATGACAAAACCAAAAGAGCTTTTTCTCATCGCTAATGGTGGCAGCAGCTGTTTCACTATCTGGGTTTCCATTACAGATTTGCACGAAAATCTCAAAATTTCGATAAAACACCACTGCAAGACGACTGCGTTTCCACTGAGAGACTTCTCTCGTGATGTTACGTGACTTTCCTCTCACGATAATATTCTAAAAAACACGGCGATGGACGTCAAAAACATTAGCAGGTTTATTTCTATCGCAGCGACTCAATAAAGTCGATCTAATGTCGCTGTAATTTCTTTTTCTCAGAGCTGAGAAGATCTTGGTCTCTTCGTCCGTCCTCACATACCGACTCATGTTTTGAAGAATGTCATGTGACTTTGTTGTCCTTTTTAACCTTTTTTGGGTTTAATGGCGGTTGGCGTCCATTCAGTCACATTACCACCACCTGGTGTTACACATCGTATGAGCTATAAAAGCGAAAAAAGTGTTTCCACTGCAGTTTTGTGAAATACGGCTTTTTTGAATCACCTGAAAACCACCTCATGCAAGTGTTAAAAAACTTTTTTGCAATAAACGGCAGTTTTTTCAAAATTGACGTATTTCCATACGGCGTATTTTGTATTCGCAGTTTCACTTTGCGCAATTTGAGCGTTTATGGAAGCCCGCCTGGTGACATGAACGTTACATTAACAGGCTCTTTGCTGCTCAGAGTGGTGCACTTGAAAGATACCAAGAGCGTAATATGTAGACTAAGAAGTCCACTGCAAAGCGGCAACATGTGACGACTTTATGAGAACTTGTTGATATATTGATGGATAAATAAACTTCTGAAGTGTTTTTATGCAGACTTAATTCTTAATCTTAGTACAAACATAGAAAAGATCATATCTCAGCATATTCTCATTACAAAGTCGTCAAATACTGTCAAACCGTCAGCCGGATGGAATCTGTCACGTCTGCATGATACGCCACTGGTTACTGTCAGGTTGAAACGCTGTTAGTAAATATGTAAGATAAGGAACATGACGGTCCCTGCAGGACAGGCAGAAGGGGCTGTGGATGAATCTAATTTTTTTTCAACACCTTACCCTGCGCCTTTTTTGACAGCATGCGCGTTTGTTGACGTCCTGGCGTTGGTTGCCATGTGATTTTGTTACCTAAACATAACCAGGTGCAGCATAATCCCACCATGTGCTTGTGTTGACATCATGGTAGCGACATCCTGGAACGTCAGTAGCAGATGCAGAAGGATACGTAGAGCGTAATATGTAGACATGAAGTCCACTGACAAAGCGGCAACATGTGATGACTTGTGATGAGTATGTGCTGACATGTCGACGGATTTATACACCCCCAATGGGTTTTTATCCAGATTTAATTCTTAATTCTAGTACAAACATAAAAAAGATATCATATCTCAGCCCTTTCTCATTACAAATTCATCAAGTACCGCTTTACAGTCTGTTGGGGTGAACATGTCATGTCTGCATGACACGCCACTAGACACTGTCAGATTGAGACACTGTCTGTAACCACGTAATATAAGGAGCGGATGGATTTAAATTTTCTCTTCACCTTACCATGTGGCTCTGTTGACAGCTTGTGCTTTTGTTGCCTAAACATAACCACGTGCAGCTTCATCAACAATGTGCTTGTGTTGACAACAGCAGACGCAGAAGGATACCCAGAGCGTAACATGTTGACGTGAAGTCCACTGCAAAACGGCAACATGTGACGACTTAAGATGAAAACATGTTGATATACTGATGGATTGACATACCCCCAATGCGTTTTTATCCAGACCTAATTCTTAATTCTGTGCGGTTGGCGCTGTTGTGAACGTAGCTCTTTCTCACCGTACGTCACTTCGGATTAAGTCCCCACTAAATGTCCTAAAATGTGGACGAACACCTTCCAAACAGCTGCTGATCCTGTTGAGAGCCACAGAGGAGCAGAGGGCAGAAACGAGCGCTCCCTCCCTGCCCCTCCTCGTGCAGGAGGAAGGGAATTGCCATCCGGCCTTATCTCCAGGTCCAGTCGACTAGAGGCGGCGAGAGAGTTTGCTCCATCATCAGAGCCGGCCATTTGATAGGATTCTGGCACTGCAGCTAATCAATCTGCGGCACGGAGCTGCCAGAAGACCTGTAACAAAGCTCAAAGAGCCTCACAAATGGCCGAGTCCAGGGGATAAGCCCCTGCACAGGATTACATATTGATTTTCAACGTCTAAAAAAGCTTATCATATAAAACCGCCACAGACTACAAAAGTAGCGGAGTCTATGCATGAATCCGTCTTTTAGAGAGGAGCATCAACTTTCAAATACAGAGACCCCGAGCATGAACCAAAACAGAAATAAATGGTGGGGAAATCAATGGCGGGGATGAGGTGTGGTGGGACATTGTTAACCGGGGGAATCACAACTCGGGGGGATGGGGGCGGCTGCATGTTTGCTTCTTCGTATTGTGTCGATTTATTTATTTTTATGCTTAAAATTCCTCTCACATAGCTTCCACTGTTATGGAAATGAGGTGTTTAAGCTGTTTTAAAATGTCTGTTTTGTTTTTTCCAACTTTTGTTTAATTGGTTTATGTTTTATTTTATCGTCCTTTAGTGCGTGTTAGTTTATAGCATCAGCGTGTGAGATTTTGAGGCATTTATAAGGCGGTGAAGACTGCAGATTGCAATCAGCTGAAACTTCTGGTACGAATTCCTTCAGTGTTCATTGTTCAGGAGGTTTTTAATCAGCAGGGGAATGTAACTAAGTACATTTACTCAAGTACTGCACTTAAGTACAAATTTGAGGGGTTGCACTGTAATAATGGGTAATATTGGGTAATATTGAAAAACAAAATTGTCCTCACAAATTCAACATAACACGCAGTCAGTAACTGATGTACAAAAAATCATTTGGGTGGTAAAATACTCCTTTAACCCTTTGAAACCTGAGCAAATGGGCTTGGTTTCTTGAAAAAGCATGAGCAACTTATCAAGAAATGCACACCCCCAAAAAAAAATAACAAGAAATAAGCAAAAGAGTTTGAAGAAAATTGCCTGAAAATAAAAAAAAAGAAAGACAGATGGACAGAAAAAAAGAAAAACAAACAAGAAAACAGGACAAGAAAATCACTTAAAAAAGTGCTAAAAATAAATAAAGGCCTATTTTTTCAGTTTTAAAAATAATTAAGAAAATCATGAATATAATTTTTATTTTCGGACGCCCTCTCCTGTTTTATGATCATATCTAATTCATTTTATTTTTTTATTATTATTATTACTTTTTTTTGTAGCCTGGGGAACATTTCTTGCTAAGAAGACGAATACATTTCTTCTTGTGTTTTTGAAAGAAATCAAATCAGTTTTCTCAGGTTTCACATACCAGGGAGGAGATCTGATGTCGATTCAGGTGTTAAAGGGTTAAAGTTGGGCCAAATTTTAACGGAAAGGTAACTGCTGCTATCTGGATAGAAAAAGAGAGCCGATGTGGTAACGTGACCGCTGCAGGAATCAAACTTTTCAGACGCGAGACGACGTCTTTAACTGCTCGTCCATCTTTTCTTGTTTCTCACGTTAAACGATGAAACGTTGCGCAGAGTGACGGACAGCGGGGCCGCCGGGCGGGCGGGAACCTTTATTGGGAGAAGTTTGAGGACATGTTTGACCCTCCACACACACAGACACACACACACACACACACACACCCGTCCACGCTCACACACACCAAATCCCCCTAAAAACAGACAAAAAGCTGCGTGTCCTTGATACAACAGGCAGCGTCACACAGCCGCTCCCCCTCCATCAATAATCCAGACTTAATAATCAGGAGATTAGCTGATATCAGGTGTGCAGATGACTGGCGGCTGCAAACAGCTAAGGATGATGGGAGGAGGGAGACAGCGCCCCCTCCCTCCCTCCGAACATAAAACTAATTAGAATTGATTTATTATGGATCAGGTAGCTTATCAGGCGAGAGAGAGAACCACCGCGCAGAGCCAAAGGGCCGCGGCCGGTCGCTGCTGAATAGGAAAATCAATCCGAGCCGACGGCGCCGCATCCCAACGAGAACCACACGAAACCGAAAAACCTGCTTCTGTGAGACGTCAAAATCACGTCACAAACCACGTTTTACAGCACGGATCCTCCGCTGGCTTTAGGGGCCACTTTTATGTCAAGAGGCCAGGGGCCAGTCGCAGGAGCCCGAGACATGTTTCTGGATTTAAGGATGTTTCTCAGATTTTAAGACGTTTTTCAAGTTTTATGTTGTTTCTATAGACTTTTAGGACATTTGGAGGATTTTAGGACGTTTCTAAGATTTTACAACATTTATTGGATTTTGGGAAGTTTTTTGGATTTTAGGACATTTGGAGGATTTGGAGGAGAGAGAATCACCACGCTGAGCCAAAGGGCCGCGGCATGTTGCTGCTGAATTGATGGACATTTATTTCTGATGTTTCTATAGACTTTTAGGAAATTTTAGAATTTTAGGACATTTTAGAATTTTAGGACATTTATCGGATCTAAGGATGTTTTTGACATTTTAGGACATTTCTATTTTTGGGACGTTTCAAACATTTTGAGACGTTTCTCAAAACTCAGGACGTTTTTAGGATTTTAGGACATTTTTAGGATTGTAGAATTTTTCTCAGATTTAAGGAGATTTCTCAGTTCTAAGGATGTGTTTAAGATTTTAGGACATTTCTAGGATTTTACAACATTTCTCAGATTTTGGGAAGTTTTTTGGATTTTAGGACATTTGGAGGATTTTAGGACGTTTCCAAGATTTTACGACATTTCTCGGATTTTGGGATGTTTCAAAGATTTTGAGACGTTTCTCAAAATCTTTGAGAAACGAAAAGAATGTTTTAAGGATTTTAGGACATTTTGAGCATTTCAGGACATTTTTAGGATTGTAGATTTTTTCTCAGATTTAAGGAGATTTCTCAGCTCTAAGGATGTTTCCAGGACTTTAGGACATTTTAGAATTTTTGGACATTACTAAGATTTTTCCCGGATCTAAGGATGATTTTAGGATTTCAGGGTATTTCTAGAATTCTAGGAAGTTTCTAGGATTTCAGGACATTTCTCAGATCCAAGGACATTTCCAGGATTTCGGGACATTTCTAAGATTTTAAGACATTTCTCAAATCTCAGGATGTTTTTAGGATTTAAGGACATTTCTAGAATTTTGAGACATTTCTAGGATCTAAGGACATATCGGATCTAAGGATGTTTCTATGATTTTAGGTCACTCCTCGGATCCAAGGTTGCTTTTAGGAGTTAAGGACATTTTTAAGATTTTAGGACATTTCCTAAGGACGTTTCTAGGATTTTAGGACGTTTCTAGGATTTCAGGATGCTTCTATGATAGTAAAGCACTTCTAGGATTTTAGGACTAAAAGTGCATAAATACTTTAGTTCACTCACTTTAGTTTTTATTGTGAACTAGAAAATGGTTGGGGGGCCTCCCAGCACTTTATCAGGGGCCAGTTTTGTCCCGCGGGCCATAAGTTGACTGTTTCGCCCGATATTAAATATGAATTTAACCCAGATGTAGCTGGCGAGTGCGTGTTGTGTCAGGTGAAATCTGCGCTGAAACTCTGCACCGATGAGAGGAGCGCCTGATGCCTTCCTCTCAGGAAACACTCAGCTCTCCCTCTTTTTTTTTTTTCTTCTTCAGCCTCTTGTTTTTCGGCGGCTGGCATCAGTTCAGCAGCTCGTCAAACCCTCTCCAGATCCGGCTCCTTTTCTCTCCCTGGGCAACTTCGAAAACTTCATCAATATGTTAATGACTTAATCTTTAAACACTTAAAGAAACCATTAATAAACATTGATTTGAACACTTGCCACCAGTGACTCGCATTAATCCAGTGCAAATAGCTGATACACAAACTGCAACGGAGGGCAATTTGTGGAGGATTACCGATGGAAAATGGACACGGGAGACATTGATCACGCTTTCAGTGGCGAGGATGAAACGCGGCTGATTCACGCCGTCGGAGGATGAGTCAACCTTTCCTCTGTTGTCGAGGTCAACAAGCTTTTTTAAAGGGAAAATACTCCCCGAAATCATATCATTTACGAATCCAGTGACACTGCATAGGCTGAGGCCACCCACAGTCAGCATGCACACACACACACACACACACACACACACACACACACACACACACACACACACACACATGCACGCTCAGGCTCGGCGCTACAGGCGGCGTGGAATTAAACCGCAATTAAATGTTATTTTTTCACTGTGATCTACACACACGAACACGCCTGTCAGAGGAAATACCTTTCTATAGTTTTTGCATTTTTATTTTTTTGTAAATATAATTATCTAAACCATCTAATTTCTTGCAACTTGTGGAAATTGTCTTAGCAAGTTGCTGCTTTTTTTTCCCACAATTTTGAAAGAATTCAAACCCGTTCACTCAGAAAAGTGATTTCCCTCCAGGTTTCAGACTTAAGATATTAGACGATTCTCAGAAAACATATAGTCTCCTTGCCAGCAAAGTCGAGCCGGAAATGTTGAGTACACCAAAGTTTTATGTGATAAATGAGTAGTGTGGGTCGTCAACATTTGGAAACTGCCGGATGCTAATTTGCATATGTTGGGCATTTTGCATAATTTACGTAGTTTATATAAATGTGCATAATCACATGTACTGACAGTATTTCGGACACTGCTTGGGCAATTTGGACATTATCTGGTTGGTTTTGGAAGTTTTTGAGGATGCTGAATCCATTTCTGATATTTTCACAATTCAAAAGGTATGTTTTATACCACACGTCTGCACATTTTAAGTCATTTTAGGTCACTCTGTTAGGTATAAATAATAAATCTATCAGAATGGCCTACCGCCTGTATAAATACAGCTGAATGCTGCCTCCGTCTTTCTGTCAGGTACACATTTTTGCACGAGAACAGTTTCTCATGACGTCGTTTGACATTTATGAACGAGGGAACATGGGCGTGACCCCATTTTAAGCTGCATTCACGCTGCTCGTTCATGGCGGGAATATCACGCCGTTAGCCGCTTTGCCGTTCTGTATATAACATCTTCAAAGGGCAGACAGAGCGGTCTGCAGCCGGGAACGGAGGCAGTAACAACCCCGAAACGAGGTCTGTGTAAGACGCAAAGATGGAAAGACGTGATCTTGGGTGGCACGAGTGTGACGTTTTGACGACATGTTCATGCGTGCGACACACCGCGGGAGATTTAAAAAGCAGCTGATGGCATTAGGTGTTAGGAAGCAAACGTTTATCTCTTTTGGTTTTGTTTTCATGCGACTGCAAGAGCGTTTTTGATACTAGACATTAATTGTGAGACATTATTTGACACCCTCAGTCCTTGTTTTAACTATAATACAAGAGACCAGAGAGGCTTTACGAGGATATCTTTAAAAAACCTCTTTACTTACAGTCAAAGATAATTTTGTGGATAAAAGATTTTTGTTGGCACAAAACACACCTGCAAGGAATGTGTGCAAGCAGAGGCAGAAATCGGAGTCGAAGAGGCTGAAGAAGAATTTAGTTTGTAACTCGGTGAGTGGCAGCGCCGGGCCTTCAGCCAAACGTCTACTAAACTGAAAACACAAGAGACTGAAGACAATAACCGCAGGAATACACAGATGTACGATTGTCTTTGTTGGGTTTCAGATTGGATTACAGACCTCACACGAGCAGGTGAAGCCCGGCGGACGCTACCCGACACATTTGTTTCCAGAGTTTTCTATTCGGCGGTGAATTTGTAGTAAATTTGTTTATGTTAAAGTTTTTCTGTCGACTGCAGTTTTAGCTCGGATCCTTTCAAACCTGGCGGTCAGGCTGCCCAAACAGGCAACCAAGCTGATTACAGTGACATCATGTGTGTATGATTTTCAGACAGCATGCCGGCATCGTGGAAACAAAGAGGCTCAATGTTTAACACAACTATATCAGCCTCTCGTGTGACATATAACATATGTTCTGTCCTGCCAGCCCATTTTCATCAAAGTCATCAAATACTGCCGATTTTACGGTGATTTCGGCGTAACGTTCTGATGCCAAAAGCCGCCTTTCAAGTCCATTTGAAATGCTACTTGACAGCGTCAGCTGAGAACATGGCCTGAGGCACCTGCGATGGCAGCATGATACGCCACTGAACGGCGTCAGGTTGAAATGCTGCTAATGACACAATATAAGGAGCACAAAGGCACCAATGGGGCGGGAACAGCAGACATTCATGCAGAAGTCTGGTGTTTACTTCCAGTCTGAATGTGATGTTTTGACCATGTGTCTCCTTCCCCTAATCCTAACATACCTGGCAGCACGTGCGTTTGTCGACAATCACGGCAGCTGCATCCCAAAACGTAAACAGCAGACGCAGAAGGATACCTAGAGTGTAGTGCCACGTTCACACCGGACACGACGCAAGTGCAAAGACGCAAATTCACGCCGAAGGGGGCTATGGGTGCAAAAACCCGTATGTTGTGTCTTCACTCAAGTTGAAATTTTTCAGCGCCCAACATTACTGTTGTTTCTTTGGATCTGTGTGCACGAGGACAGCTCTCACCATGTTCATAACATTAATTTTTTAAAAAACAAAAATTTTCCATTTTCCATTTTTCGTGCGGTGCGCTCTTGTCTAAATGAGACCAAAATATTATAATCAAAATCATCTACTTTATGCAATTTTTATTTTTTTTTTTTATTTTTTTCAATTTTATTATTTATATTTATTTATTTTATTTATATATATTTATTTATAATTTTTTACTATTACTATATTTTTGGCCAATAATAAAAGTAAATTTATTATATTTATTATGCATGACTGCAGATTTTCTGAGTTTTAAACTGATGTAAATTTAGCTTTCAGACTTAGAACTAAAAACTTAGATGGAAAATTGGGAAATTAATCACTTTATTTACAGCATTTAGAAGAACTCAAGGTCCATTTTTCCAAAGTCCACAGCAGCTTCGTCCTCACAGTGTCCCTCAGTGAATATTTCCTGAGTATTTTGTCAGATATTCACCTTGACAGTCTCCTCTGTTCGACACTAGTATGACCTTTGAGCAAATGATAATTTAATGCTGATGTCAGTATGGAAATCTCTGAAAAAAAGGTCAGCTGAGGAGCGCTACTTAACGTATGCAGGTTTAAAAAACAGGTGGATCCAGGAGGACAAAAGTGAATTACTGACAAAATAAAGAAACCTCCTTTTTGTGTTTTAACAAAATCCTGTTTTTTTCTCATCATGTTTCATTTAATTTGCGAACCAAATTTGATCCAAAATGCTCGGCAGAGAAGTGCAGGAGGAAACAAAGACTGGGACAAAACGGGAGCGGGCGACGGGCCAAAGAGATTTAGGCCGCAGGGCTCGGAGGCCGGTCAGCCCGGCTCCTTGAACCGCGACCCCCGAGGAACAGACCCAAAAGCCATCGCAGAGAACGAGGCGCTGGTGTTTCGCCGAGGCTCTGGATTTGTTCCCTAAAGGTCTTTTTTGTGCTTGCCAGAGTGAACGAAGCCTCCATAACCAAATAAGATTAAGATCACAATCTGAGCCGGAGCGACATTAAAAAGATAAGGCTAATGAGAGTGGCCCGCTCTCATCATCCGCTGATTCAAAACACGTTTTCTAACAAATCCACAGCACTGTTTGTGTCTTTTTTTCCACGCTCTAATTTTGTTATCAAGATTTCACATTATCTTGATTTATTGGACACCTTTTGCATTTTTTAAGCATTTAGTTTCCTCGTTGTTATTGCTTTTTTTTAATCAGGAAAAAGCTCCATAATTGCAAAGACTTAGCGCAATTATTATATTTACCCTCATCCAGATTGTCCTGAGAGGGTTTTAGCTCCCTGCTCAAATAAATATCTCAGGGATAACACCTTTGGTACAAAGCTAAAATCTCCCCGAAGCCCCACAGACACGGATTTAAAGCCCTCGTTGTGTTGTTATAGTACATTTTTTCCTGTTTGCTTTAGATAACAAATCTTTGGTTGACCCCGAGGGTTAGGGGAGCATTACAAATTAATCCCAGTTTTAATAAGTCTGTCTTAAGCCTGGGATCTTTACTCGAAAAGAAAGAAAGAAAAAGGGGGGGAGGGAGAGAAGAAAGGGATCGGAGAGGAAAAGAAATATATTAAACCCTGTGATCACAGGCAGCTTTTCTTGTTTGTTATCCCTCCGTTTTACCTTTAATCCAATACTTGCTAATCCAATTTGTCTTTCGGGCTCCCGCCCTAACTTCTCCTCATCTTACGGCTTTCTCTTAAATATGCCTTCAGAGTCGGTGACCGCCTCGCAGTCCTGCTGGAGAACAATGCGGATTCTGATGGACGTATATTTAAAAAAAAATGAAAAAAGGAGGAAACTGGTGCATGTTGGCTGCTCATGACGCGGGTATAAAAAAGTAAGAGGTTGTTCGAGACAAGTTGTAGCTCCAGCCTGAATATGCATGAAGAGCCATAATCAGATCTTGGGCAGTCACCCACTGAAGGGGAATATTGGGGAACACAAAGGGATTGATTTAATTACTTGGAGTGGGCCTGAGCTCTGGAGCCGTCTTGTTAGGAGGGAGTGAAAAGGCTGGCAGTATCCTTGTGCTATTTTTGTGTGGGGGGTTCGGAGGGGGCAAAGGAGAGCGGAGGGTGGAGGCGGTGTGTGCGGGGGGGTGCAGTTGCAGATGGTGGGGGTACGGAGGTAGTCTAGCTTCTTAAGTCACCAAAACTAATCCCGAGTATAAAGCTCTCCTGATTGAAAGGACCTGCATTGATTGCAAAAAAAAATGGACATTCTCCGTTTCACGTCGATCTGGCCGTCGTTCATCTCGTTCGTCTGTGCGGAAAACTGCGATCGTATAACACGCACTCTTTCTTTTATTTGAAACATGAAAAAGGAGTTAATTTAACGCCTTTTCTTGGTACTTTTTCGCCCGGGGATCATGCTGAACCTGAACCAAATGCTGTAGATCAGTGATACTCAACTTATGGCCCGCGGGCCAAATCCGGACCCCCCAACCATTTTGTAACTCGGAAGAAATAAAATGATTCAAACTGGGAATTGTTTTTGTACTTTTAGTATACATAAGGTGCCAGAGTGCATAATAGAGCTTGTTTATAAGAAAAGTGCCAGTGGAGGATCCCCCGAACCCCCAACACTAAGGTTTCAACGTCCTTAAATCCTAGAAATGTCATGATATCCTTGAAACGTCCAAAAATCCCAGTACTGTCCCTTTAACCCTAGAAGCATCCTACAATCCAAGAAACATCCGTAAAACCAAGAAACGTGCTATAACCTTAGAAACGTCCTAAAATCTTAGAAATGTGCTACAATTCTGAAAATGTCCTAAAATCTGAGAAATTGTCCAAAAGAAATAAACGTCCGTAAAATCCTGGAGACGCACTAAAATCCTAAAAATGTTTTAAAAACCTAGGAACATCCTAAAATGACCTGGAAAAAAATGTACTCAGAAATTAATTTTGTAAAAAATAAAAAAATAATAAAAAATATAATTAAGATAAATATAGTTTTTTGCACATTTTTCCCCAGCTTTTTTAAAAATAATTTTCTAAATCTACTGATTTTTTCAATATGCGAAACACTTCTCATCAAGCTGCTCATTGCCTTTTTTTGGCCAATTTTCTCAGAGTTCGAAGATTTGAATACCCGTAAAAGGTGTAACGGAAAAGTACAAATGCTGTTTTGTTTTGGAAAAATGTTGTGCTTTGTTTCCTTGTTTTCTTACGTATTTTAGGAATCGTTCTTTTGCTTTCTGAAATGCTTTTTTCTGACATGTTTTGTTTGCGAAATGTAATGTTGTTGTTGTTTTTTATGAATTTACTTTTCTTTTCTTTTCTGGAAATGTATTTTGTTTTTGTTTCCTGAAATGATCCGGGAAATGTAGTTGGGACATTTTTGGGAATTGTTACTTTGTTTTCTGAAATGTTTTTTTCGTGTTCTGGGAATCTCCTTGTTTTGTTTTTGGAAACGTAGAGCTTTCTGAAGTGTTGAAGTGTCGCCGTACCATCAGACCGTCTCAAGAAAACAGGTTGCATCGGAAGTAGATTTCTTTTGCATCACCAGGTGAAATACGCACGCCGTCCTCTAAATTAATTACAGACGTGCGTACATATTTTCTTTATTCAAGGACCATTATCTGCAGGTTTCATCTCTCTGCGGCTCCCTCAGCGGCGTTTGTCTTTGTCCGAGCACGACGACAGACTCAAGGGTCTTTAGAGGAAAACAAAGCTCTCGAGATATTTTGAAGGAAGGGGGGGGGCAGAGCTCACCTGATAGATCCCTGAGAGGTGTTTTCATCAAAAGGGCCCCTTTTCTTCCACGTCGACGCAGACAATAAGCCCGGCCGAGTGGATCCTAGAGCCCTGTGCTCAACAGGCACCGGTGACAACGAAGCCCTTAATCATCTCATGACAAAAGCCAAAAGGCATCATCCTATTAAGCAGTGCGCTCCGCCGCTAATATGAGCTACTGCCCGGGAACCTTTCACAGGGCGCTGCGCTATTAAAGTGCCTCTGAACCAGCCAGCGGGACCCCGGGCCCATTCACCTTTCATCTGGGAGCCTGTTGTTTGGCGGCTATAGTGGAGGCCGGCTCAAGATGTTAGTGATCTCATTACAGCCAAACAGCCTCCAAAATTTGAGCATCTCCTTTCTCTTCCCTCCTTTTTCCAATCTGCGCGACCCGGCGATTCTCGCCCAGCGTCAAAAGGCTTCGCCCTTGCGTGGCCATAAATTGATTATTGCTTCAGGTTCGCAAATATGCCATTTTTTCCCCCCCGAAAAGTTTGCTCATCCGCACCCCCCTGTCGCACACTCTTTCTTATCTTTTCTTCTCGGGGAGGTGCGCTGAATGGGCGGCCAGGTTGAAAAGCGAAAGAGGCCCCCGGCGTCACAAAAAAACGTTCAGATTTCTCATTTAGTTGTCTTTATGCTGCGAGCGCCATGTGGTCCTTGAAGGTGTTGAAAACATGGGAAGCACCGGAGGGATCAGAGCAATCTCATTAGCATTTCGCTCAGAATTGGAGTGGCTGTATGGCGAGGCCAAGTCCTCTGTCGGGCCGAGACGGCCGCCTCCGCCGCTGCGCCCTCCGCCCTCTTTGTGCCTTTGTGTTCTTTCAGGATTTTTTTTTTTTTTTTTTTCACGTCGGGCTGCTTTCCGAGGCGGGCGTTGCCAAGAGGATCATGGGAGAAGACAATATCATGGCTGTCCGGTAGTTTGACGGCAGCTGGACGAGTTCACGTCAAAATAAAAGTGAAATTTTACGACCGAACTCGTTGAAGACGAGTTATTTAAAGCAGAGATACTCAGCCGGCTTTCCCTGGGGGGACTTTTTCTAGGATTTTAAGATGGTTTTAGGATTTTAGCATATGTCTCGGATTTTGGGATGTTTGTAGGATTTTAAGACATTGCCAAGATTGTAAGACATTTCTTAGATTTTAGGACGTTTCTAGGATTTGAGGACATTTCTAGGACTTCAAGATGTTTTTAAGATTTTAGCACGTCTCGGATTTTGGGATGTTTTCAGGATTTTAAGACATTGCCAAGATTTTGAGACATTTCTAGGATTTTAGGACGTTTCTAGGATTTTGGGATGTTTTTAGGATTTTTAAGATATTGCCAAGATTTTAAGACAATTTTAGGACGTTTCTTAGATTTTAGGATATTGCTAGTTTTTAGGACATTTTTCTGACATTTCTAGGACTTTAGCACATTTCCAGGATTTCGGGACTTTTCAAGGACTTTAGAATGATTTTAGGGAATTTACAGGAAATTTCCAAGATTCTGGGATATTTCCAGGATATTTGGACTTTTAGGGATTTCAGGATGTTTCTAGGGCATTTCCAGGACTTTAGGACATTTCAAGGACTTAAGGATTTTTCCAAGATTTCAGGACATTTGTAGAATTTTCGAACATTTCCAGTATATTTCCAGGATTTTCGGACATTTCTAAGATTTAAGGACATTTCCAGGATTTTAGGACATTTCTTGGATTGTAGGGACATTTTTCGGGTTCAGGTAGCAAACTCTTTTTCATCAAGATACTTAACTCCCAGTTCCCGACCAGCCTGTTTTCACTCCGAAGTCGTCAAATTCTGCTGCTTTTGCAGTGATTTCAAATTAAGATCCTGATGCCAAAAACAACTTTTCACGTCCAAATGATACACAGCTGAACAGCTGAGAACGCAGGCGCAGAAACATTCGTGGTGCTGGACGGCGTCAGGTTGAAGCGCTGCTTGTAACAGCGTAATGTAAGAAGCATGAGAGCGCCTACAGAGCAGGAGCAGGGGCAGTATGGGTCTAACAAACCCAGGACTTGCCTTTGGGAGTCTGGTGTTCACTTCCTGTTTTACACTTTACCATGCGCCTCTTTGGTCTGAATTTCTTCAGACCACAAAATTAAAACTAACCTAGCCAACATCAAGCATTAACTTCAACAGCTTGCTTGCAGTTAATCGCAGGGGGCTGGACTTCAGAATAAAAGCTCTGTAGCCTCAGCTTTATTTAAATGTTGGTGGGTATCTTTTTTTGGTGCAACACAGATATTGATAAACAGAGAAATATTCCTTCACATGAGCTCTTTGAAACATACTGATTGAACCTGTTTAATTTTCTTTGCGACTGTTAGTTTGTGCATTTTGAAGTAAAATCATAGATACAGCCTACCTGTATTAGCTGAAGACTGCTGCATGGAAGCACCTGCTGGTGGATATGCATTTTCTTTTTTTATTCCTTCGGGGGAGTTTTTCGTCAGTGTGCCGGCCTGTTTGGAGCTCCATCCAGCCTCGCAGCGATGCAGTTCCCCACAGTGACACCTTGGACCTGCACAACCACCACAGCCGTCAAGGTCACCTCCACAGGAGCTGCTGCTGCCACCGCTCCCTCCCTTCGCCCTCATCATCAGCGCACAAAACTGCAGGGAGGATTTTTTAAAATTTGTAACAAACAACGCAAAAGTGACTTAACTTGTTTTTTAAAAATATGAGACTCCATGGACCAACATTAACTGATGCAGTGAAATGTGTGACGGACGAATGTGGACGGTTTATCTGCTAAATCCCAGCAGTTGGCCTCCACATCGTGCACAATGACCCTAAATAATGTCAACAGCTCATTTCCACCAGAGCTGTGTTTCCGTGTGCGTGTGTGTGTGTGTGTGTGTGTGTGTGTGTGAGTGAAGTGTATATAAGCTGCAGGCGGTGCAGCAGCAGCTCAGAGGTGATGTGATTGATACGAGGCCATCTCTCCTCACGTCAGACAAAGCAGCAGCTCGAAGAGATTTTTGAAGATGATGAGTCAGCAGTTTTCCCTGTAAGTCTGATCCAAAGGTCATGCTTCGACACAATCCAAATGTACCACTATTGAACCGTTTAAAAAATTTTTTTCCATTATTAATTGCAAATAATAACAATAGTTTGTACACCTCTGCTGACAATTTGTGTGCAGAAATGCAAACACTAGAAACTGATTGATTTTTTAATTCATTTGTCAGTTGACAGAAATTCAGCATTTTTTTTCTAATTGATTAATTGTTTAGGTAATTTCACAGTTTATGCTGTTTTTGGAATAAACACGCGTTGAGATGTTTACAGCAATATTTTCTCTTCATTTGAATGCACGACAGATTTAAGTCACTGGAAAATTAACGGGGAAACGCGGCTCAGATTTGATCCTGTAATCGATTATTTTTAATGTATCCTTCTGAATACATACACACAATATTCATCTCAGACTGTTCTACTTGTTCTAATACTTGCGTTCACTCGCTTAAGTCATTAAATCCACTTTACTGATGATAATCAATTGTATTAATATTCTGTCCAAGTACAAAAAAACATCCCTAAAATATTGTCACAGTATCAATACCGATGTATTTCTTCATATCGTGATATTTGATTTTGTTGCCCAGTCAAGCACAAATGAAGCTTCGAGGAGATTTAAAATATTTTGATATTTACTGTGTACCTGATATGGCCCAAAAATATCGTGATATTGTTTCAAGCCCAGCTGTGAACATACTGTTTTTTAGAGATACTTCAGAAACTGAAGATATTTTGAGTTGTGATGATGAATACAATATAAAATATATATGTAACGTGTTTTTGAGCATCACTTCATTTATTGATTTGAGTAATCCATTCATGGAAATAAATTAACTCATTTTTGTTGTTTTTTTGTTGTAAAATTTCTGCTGAGACGATTTATTGTCATTGTAATCTCCATCCATTGTAATGGACAAGACATTTTTAAAATGTTTTAAAATTTTAAATCATAACAGTCTGGGATATGTCAGTGTGTGAGTGTAGCTGCTGACAGTCTGGGATATGTCAGTGTGTGAGTGTAGCTGCTGACAGTCTGGGATATGTCAGTGATCAGCAGCTACATTGACTGTGACAGGTCACCTAGTGGAAATAGCATGTATTTCCTCCATATGCCAAATATGGTCAAAATGACCTCATCAGGTGGAAAATAGTCAAAATGACAAATTCAGAGTCAAAAGCCCAGAATGACACCCAGAAATAATACAAGTCCTGTTTTTCTGCTCTGATGGCTGTGGGATCAAAAATGTCAGTTTGAATGGGTTTCAATGGAGCATTTTTGGACCTGAACAGTCTGAATGTAACTATTTAGTTTCCACAGTGTATTTTAGACTTATTGTAGGAGCTGAGCTGCAAATTCACTGATTAAACAAAAATACACAGCCTTGCCCAAAATGCATGCCACATGCATGAACACGGTCAAAATTATCAAAAAAAATGAAGAATGAAAAGTGTGTAAAATGAGCCAAACCATCCCTAAAGGGTTAATCTTGAATCACACCTCTGTATTTTGCCATTGTATTTTGGTTTCTGTTATTCTTCTCTAAATGTCTAAACAAAGTCAATCAGTCATTCATCATTCAATCAACGTTTTTTTTTGCCAACACGGTGAAAACGCTGCGCCGTGGCTCCTGCTCCTCGGCACCCGCCCAGATTAAGGTCAGGCATCAGAGGGAGCGCGAGCCGAGGACAGGAGAGCGAGCAAATCCAAAACACTTCAAAATTTGTCATTAGTGCGGCGCTACATTCTTTCATTACCGAGTTTATCGGAGCAACCAGCCATAAGGCGCAGGTTCATGCACCCTTGAGCACAAAGACTCAAGTTGTTCTACATTTACAGAATCATTTAACTTCTTTAATTATTCTTTAAATTACAATTGCAAATAAAGGCGCTGCCCGCGGTGGTTATGCATGGCCTGCAAAAAGAGCAACATTTTTAATGATTACTTTCCACATCGCACCAAACTAATCTCCCATGGACAAGAAATGAATGAAAAAGGGAAGATTTTCTCTGCCATTCTCCTTTAATGGAGGGAGCATCAGTCATCAGGCACAGCGACTGTTCTGGACCAGATGTTGCAGAACTAACCAACAATTGGGCTGAAAATAGAAAAGGAGCAGGGGCGGGGAGGTTGGAATAAATTAATTGCTAATTTCTCAGTCTTTGATGGAATTAGGCTCACTTCTTTCCCCCTATGTGCTGTGTGAATGTCCATGCGTTAAACGTTTTTTCTTCTCTCGCCACCCCCTCTCCGCTCTTTGCTTCCCTGACGGTTAAGGGCCACCCAGAGGAGAGCGAGCGATGCAAAACCGAGAAGTAATCCCTCTGTTTATCTCGGCTTCGAGGCTCGGCCCCAACCTCTGCCTCTATTATCCCGAGGATTTAAGGCAAACTTTCATTTATTGGCCGGCCCTCCGTTCTCTATCCCGGCTCCCGAGCTCAGGATGCCCCCTCCCCGAGCCTCTGTCCCAGTGTGAGCGGATTTGCATCGAGCAACAATGCGTGTTGCCGGGGCAGTGGCCAGTCAGCGGTGGGACGGGCGCGCTCAGAGGCGCAGTTTGCTCAGGCAGCACATGGCTATAGAAGAATGCGGCCTTCGGGGGGGAAGGAGCGGCACCTGCGTGGCGTGGCGGCCAGGCCTCGCCACGCCGAAAAACAGCAGATGTACCGCAATCTGGACTCTGACTCCGAAACCCCCCGCTCACACAAATGAGCAAACGGGGCAGGAAACGTTTGGCCAAAAATTCACGAACGTGCTTCTAGAGAAACCACCGAGATCAGAGCCCACCTGCTTCACGGTTTACCTGCTCGCCATTTTTGTTCTAAAAACGTTCTGAGAATGAAACAATGCAACCGATGCAAAGTTTCAATAACGTTTCCAGTTTCTTTTATTTCCCAGAACGTTTTTTCTAAAGTTATGGGAACACTCTCTTAAACTATCCGAAGAATTTTAGTAATGTTTTTTTTAATGTTAACATATCACATCCCGGCTAGCAAATTTTGGTTCTAAAAATGACACAATGCAACTAATGCAATGTTTTAATAACGTTTTTAGGCACAAGCTTTCTTTTAGTTACATAGAACGTTGTTCCTTAAGTATGGGTAGCATTCGCTATAAACATCATAATAATGTTAAAAATGTTTATTTATTTACTTTTATTGTTAACATAGCCTATCACATCCCAGCAATTTTTGGTTCTAAAAATGTTCTAAGAACAGTATAATGCAACCAATGTAATGTTTTAGTTACATTTTAGGTGGCAAGTTTCTTTTAGTTCCCAGAACATTGTTCCTAAAGTTAGGGTAATGTTCTCAATAAACATTATAAAAATGTTTTCTAAAAAATTGTTAACATATCACATCCCAGCTAGCAAATTTTGGTTCTAAAAACGTTCTGAGAACAATACAATACAACCAATGTAATGTTTTAATAACGTTTTCAGCAGCAAGTTTTCTTCCACTTACTCAGAACATTGTTCATAAAGTTAGAGCAACATAAACAAAAAAAGTTTTAAAAATGTTGTTTTAATGTTAACATGCATCCCAGCTAGCAAATTTTACTCCTAAAAATGTTCCGAGAGCGATACAGTGCAGCCAACGCAATGTTTTACTCATGTTTTTAACGGCAATCTTTTTCTTTTTAGTTCCCAGAACGTTGTTCCTAAAGTTAGAATAACATTCTCCATAAACAACATAAAAATGTTTTTTTATTGTGAACATATCATGTCCCAGCTCGCAAGTTTTGGTTCTAAAAATGTTCTGAGAATGATACAGTACACCCGATGCAGGTTTTAGTAACATTTTCGTTTTCTTTTAGTTCCCAGAACGTTCTTCTGCTCTGTTCTCGCTCGCACAAATGAACAAATGCCAGGAAAAGTTTGACCAAAAAATGAACGAACAAGCTTTCAGAGAAGCGTGGAGCCGCTGAGATCAGGGCTCACCTGCTTCCCCGGTTTACCTGCTGGACTCCGTTAACGAGCAGCTCGGACGTCGTTTTCGGAAACAAAAACAGAACTTAAAATAAGTGAATAGTGTAACAACAAATGTTTCGACAGCTGCAGCAAAACAAGTTCTGCTAACCGTCAGCGTTTAAAGTTCATTAAGAAGACGATGAAGCTTTTGGCCGAGCGTGTCACATGATTCACAGGCTGACACGCGATCTACACGCCAGAGTTAATTTCTCCAGTTTGATAGCCGTGTCCCTGTGTGAGCGTGCACGGTGACCATATGCTCCTCAGGTCCTCGTGCACGGGCCCGTTGACTCTGCTGAGTGTTGACAGAGCAGCAGGGGGACACAATGTAAAGCGGCGGCCTGCGGGGAGCTGAAAGCCCCTTCAGCTACAGGTAAATAAGACCACCCACCCCCACGTCCACAACAACGGGCCGTCCTTATCTGCGGCCGCCGCAGACGCCGCTTCCCTCCTCTCTGCGCTCCGGCACAGCCTCAGATGGGAGATAAACCCGGGAGAGGAGGGATAAATAAAGAGCAATCTGCCGTTTACCTCAAACTCAAAGGTTTCCTCACATGAAGAGCGACCCCGAGCAGCTGCACCTGAAACAGCTGCAGCTGATTATCGAAGTTCAGATATTTCTGCTCTTTATAGCTCTGCTACGCCCTCTTTATGGGAAGATTTCAAATCACAACACGTAAACCGCCGCGTGAATTCAAACCACATCAGATTCTGTCAGAAATGTTTGTAATTCTGGTGTTTTTTTCCTTTCCTGACATCATCGCAGCTGATCTGTCTCATATATTAGAGGATTATTTCGGCTTATTTCACCTTGGGTCTTATTTTTGGTGTTTTTTGTCATTGTTTCTAGCAGAAATAACAACACTGAACTCACCAAAGTTAAAACAAGACGAGGTCAAAACCTCGCCGCAGGGCTTTCGTTTAGACGAGAACAGTCCCAAAGTTTGCGTTTTCAGGCCCCCAAAATGCCGTTGTCTTGTGAATGAAAGGCCAAACTACAACGAAAGTTGAATATTTCATGCTAGAACTGTTGCCGTGTAAACAGCTTCTTAATTTGAAACAAGGACTTTTAATTCGGAATAAGAAGTGGCCGTCATGTTGTACTCATTAACATACTTTCGTTCACCGAGCTGGCCCCACAGCGCGTTCTCATTCTCAGTCATCACATGTTGCCACATGTTGTCGGTGGACTTTTGCGTCTACATATTACGCTCAGATTTCTGTCTGCATCTGCTGTTGACATTTTGGGATGCCGCCGCCGTGATTTCAACAAATGTACACGGTGGGATGCCCATCCACGTATCACGCTGCCATCCAGCCGTCCAGCCGCGTATTATACAGCCACGAGAGAAGGCTTTTGGCGTCAGTATCTCACGCCAAAATCACTGCAAAAGCAGCAGTATCTGATGACTTTGGAAGGAAAACGGCCGGCATTTGATGAGTTTTGATGGGACTTTGTTGGCTCGGCCGCTGGCACAGTTTAAATGTTTAGGAAGGAGGCGGGGTTTGACTCGAATAGTGACACAAAAGTGCCATAGGAATTTCACAATAAAGCTGTATCTTAAAGATGGTGATAAGTATTGATTTTGTCCCTTTGCATCGATTAAAAATTGAAATTCTATTCCATTCTATTTTATCATATTATATTGAATATTTGTAGTTTTTCTACCATATATTTTAAACATATTTTGTTACTAGATTCATTACTGTCCATATTTATTGTTTTTTTAATGTATTTTTTGTTCATTTTATTAAGTTGCTTTTTATTATTTAACATTGACAGTTTTTTTTTTTTTTACAATAAATTCTTTTAAAAATGGATGCATTTTTATTTGCATCTATTTATTTTTGTTTATTTACTTTTATATGTTTATTGTATGAAGTTACTTTTATTTTCAGATTCCTATTAAATTACATTGACTTTTTTACTTTTTATAATGCATTATAGAAAAAAAATTCTAAAATTGATGCATTTTGTTATCATATTCTATAATGTTGAATAATTTTTCACAAAGGTATTTCTCAGTGTGACTGTTAAAGGGTTAAAGACACTGAATGATGAGACTGAAGTTTTTTTAAAGTCTTCTCTGTCAGTGGATTTTTTCGGTGAGCGGAGCGGCTTCAGGAGGAGCTGGGAGCTGGTTTTGGCGTGTTTGAGGAGGCGGGCCGGCTGATAGCACACAGAGCTGATATTGTCCTAATATCTGTTGACAGTCAGCTCTTCTCTGCATAATTGGCTCCACCTCCCCCATTAGCAGCGGCTCTGTTTGGCTCCCCAGGGCATGTGTTAGAACAAATTTGAGGAGTGTCATATTGCACGCATTTCAACAGGGCCAACAGGGTTAGACTCACATTAGCGTAATGAATCAATCTGCTCGGCTAATGGCTGAACTAACTCCATTAGGACACGCAGGCGTCTGAGGCGAAGGATTCCAGTGGAGGAGGAAATATTTCAGCTCTCACGGCTCATAAAAATAACAGACAACTAAAACGGATGTTCAAATTAAATTTAAAAAAAGAAAACAACATATTATATTTAGAGGCTCATAAATAACCCGTGTTTTATCATCTGCAACATTCAAGTGAAGAAATACAAGCAGAATTTGAAGAAAATTCCCAGTGATTTAATTAAATAAAATAAATTTAAATTAAACAAAACAAAAATAAAACTAAAGTAACATAAAATACAGTAAAGTAAATTAAATTAAATAATATAAAAATAATTAAACTTAAATTAAACAAAACAAAATTAAACTAAAGTAAAATAAAATACAGTAAAATAAATAAAATAAAATAAACGTTAACGTTGTTATCAGTGTTAGTATACTCTCCCAGCATGCTTTATGGTTCAAAGTTTGCTTGCGTGCTGCAGCTAATAGATGACAGACAATAAAAACCTAAAGAAATGTCAGAAATATTTTATATCTATACATTATATTTCTAATACATATATATATATATATATATTAGATGTAAAATTCTGTGTTTTTAAAATAAAAAAATGTTATTCTTAGTTTTGGTAAGCATTTAAAAGGCCTTCATTATGTTGTTTTTTTTTTAGATATTTCTTTCTTTCTTTCTGTCTTTCTTTATTTATATTTTATAGTAAAATCTATGTTTTTAATATTATCATTATTTTCTTTTTGGTAAGCAGTTAAAGTAAGTTTTTTTTTACAGATATTTATTTATTTATTTATTTATATTTTATGTAAAATTCTGTGTTTATTATTATTATTATTATTATTTATTTGTTGTAAGCAAGGGCTAAATTAAGTAATACCAGATAATTGTGACAGCCTCTAATTATTTATAACATGCAGTCTCACTTAATTGTGCAGAAAGATGTCCATTCTTGGAAACTTTTGACTCAGAGGCTGTTTTCTCTCTTTCTTTCTTTCTTTCTTTCTTTTTGAATTTGGAAGAATCTGGATGAATAAAACGCAATATTATGAGATTTGTTTAAACAGGAAATATGACATCATATTAAAGGAAACAAACTAACTTTAATGCAAAAAAGCAAATCAATAAAAATGTAAATAACATAAAATAAAATAAAATAAATAAACAAATAAATAAATAAAATATTCTGTTAAATGATACCACTAAAAAAAATAACAAAATCCTTTTCCTGTTTAATTCCTCCGAAAGTTTGTCAGATGCATCACAATTCCTGGCATGTGGATGTTTTGCAGTCAAGAGGCGTTAAAGACAAAAGGAAATAACAACTCCTTAAGTAAAAGGAACGGCTGCTTTTGCACGTGAATGGAGGCCGATTATTGGGAGGGATTCAGCCGGTGCTAATTAACTGAGATGAGCATCTGAATGGAGCCTGAAAGCGGCTGCTGACGAGCAGCTGATAACCACCTGCTGACGAGCAGCTGATAACCACCTGCTGATCCACAACAACATCAGCATCTCACAGGTGATCACTTTATATCACGAGATCAATATCATGAAGGAATCGTGACACTGAATTAATCACAATTACACGTCTGTGATGAACATCTGATTTGACCTAAAATGATAAAAATGTCCTGCCGATATCCGGCGTCGGTTTGTGCTCGGGCTTCTTTTCAAAGAATTGAACTTTTATTCAATTTAGGACTGAAAAAAAAGAAAAAGAAAACTAAGAAAGAAAGAAAGAAAGAAATCTGTGAATTTTAAGGAGCTCATCAATGAAACCACTTTACTGTTAATTGGTTCATCAATACAAGCAGACTGAGCTGTACACAAGCTGATCAATACACACACACACACACACACACGCACACGCACACACACACACACACACACGCACACACACACACACAGAGTTAAACTGTTGCTTAACCCTTTCGGGCCCACTTTAATATCACACACTCGTATCGCTCTGCACAAAAAATTGGCTTTTTAAAATCAGGCTATAAAAATATTATACAGTAATACAATTTTCTACTTTGAGTTAATTTTTAAACCAACATCAGACGTAATCATAAATATGAAATATTAATTATTTTTCTGAATTTTAATCCTTCAAATACCTTTTTTTTGTCATGTTACCACTATATTTTTAGATGATTTATCTTTTATTCTGCCCTGATCCTGTTAATTATTATTATTATTATTATTATGTGTCAACTGCCTTTTTTGTTACCGTATCTGTCATTAAATACATTATTATTATTATTATTATTATCATTATAATGATTCGCAGCAACACTGATTTTTATACGTTATTTTTGTGCATTTTTTTAATTATACATTAATATTTTTTTCTACTTTCATTGAGTTTATTTTTTAAACCAAAATCAGTCCTAATCATAAATATAAAAAATGTATTTTATTTATTTATTTATTTCCCCCAGATTTTTAACCCTTGAAATGCCAGGCTTTTGTCCGGATGCCACGTGTTTGTATGAATGACTGAATGCATTTAAGGAGCAGAAACTGTTTGCATTGAAAAGAGATGATCCATGTAAAAACACCCTAAAACGCGGGACGGTACTGAACGCGACATGTTTTAAAGTGACAAGAACGTGTCGATGATAAAGCAGCAATGCCCCGAAAACATCACAGCAAACACAGCAATGACTCTGAATTAAAATTTGTTGTTTGTTTGTTATTGCGGCTTCTGAATAATTTGGAAATAGCCTCCCACAGACGCCTCAGCTGCGGTTTGTGCGCTCAGTTTGAGGATCCTCGGTGCTTCCGGGTTGGTTTTAGAGCCGACTGGTTTGTAGGATGTTTGGATCAGTCTCACTGTCGAGTCAAAACGAAATCAAAAACCCCCAAAAGTAGACATAAACGGGCCTTTAACCAAAACAACGTTCAAATCTGAGATTTGACCAAACACAGCGGCTGATTCAGCTCACCTGCCTTTAATGAGAAGATCCTGCTGCTGCATTCAGGTGACGTCTGAAGGTCGAGTTTTTCCTGACAACGAAGAGCGAAGAAAAGGAAAGACCTTCAGTGATTTCAAATGTATATACTTTAAAGCACTAAAATAAAGCTTAAAATAGCTACCTGACCTGTTACCAGGGCTTATGCTAAAATAAATAATCAATAAAACTTTTTAAAAGTTTCTAACTAGTCTAGGTGACTCTACATGGACAGCAGTTAACATTAATACCATATTACACTTTACATGTGATCAATATGTGATTGATATGTAATACATGAAATAATTAAAAAGCTTCGACCAAACATTGACTTTTGCCGCCATGTTTGCATTTATGACGTCAAGTCGGCAACTCGTGTTATAAAACAAAATTAAATTCAATTAATTAAATTTAAATTAAACTTAATGAAACTAAAGTAAAAAAAAAAAATACAGTAAAATAATTTAAATAAATTAAATACATTTAAATTGAACAAAACAAAAATAAAACTAAAGTAATATAAAATACAGTAAAGTAAATTAAATTAAATAATATAAAATAATTAAACTTAAATTAAACAAAACAAAATTAAACTAAAGTAAACTAAAATAAACTAAAATAAAATAAAATATACGTTGTTATCAGTGTTAGTATACTCTCCCGGCATGCTTTATGGTTCAAAGTTTGCTTGCTTGCTGCAGCTAATAGATGCAGATACTAAAATATGCAGCTACTTAAAGTAAATGAGAGCTGGTAGCCAAATATATCGGTATTTTTTACCATCAACTGTTGGCACATTTTTATGCTTTCTAACACAACTTGGCAACACGGGTACCATCGAGATTTCCCGTTTCCTCACTGGTAATTACATGTACAGGTACGAATACTGAAGGACTATTAAAGCTCTTAATTTCAGTGAGAACATCAGAAAACTAATCAAATAAAAGTAGAAAATTCCACAAATGAAGCATTTTCCCTTTTTTAAGTGCAGAGATGAATAATTATGATTAAAAACGTGGATTCAGAGTATCTGCGACCGTGCTGCGGATCAGGGATCACAATAATCTACAAAATAAAAACAGGAAAAAGGCAACAAACAGGAAGCAGAGAGCTGCTGCTCCTCCGTCCATCACATCCAAACATCCAGATCCTTTTATTCTGAAACGCCAAACAGCAGCCGACCAACCAACAACACCACCTGCCCCCCGAAATCTGCTAACTCCTCCCCCCCTCCTCCGCCCTGCCCCCACCCGCCAAATCAAAACCAAAGCAATGCTTTTTTTATCTGCAGATTCTCAGACAATGCCTGGAGGATCCCGTAGCCTAATCTCCCCAATCCCCCCGTCCCCTTTATCCCACTGTTAAAGAATGTTTGAAAGGGCGACACCGAAAAACTCAGAAAAAAAAAGACCAAAGGGGGGGGGGGTCGTAACATCTGGGACCGTATATGAGGGGAGAGGGGGGAGGAAGACCAAAAAAAAAAAGTGGAAAAAGAAATAAATCGCACAAACACACAAAAATATGCAAGAAATTAAATCTGTTTTCTTTGCAACTTCGCAAAACAGCTGAAAAAAGACTCATTTTAATGACACTTTAGTTTGTAATTTGTACATTTTTATACATTTTTTATCACGGCTAAATCTTCAAACATTTGATCACTTATGTTATGTTTTTGTTTTGTTTTTTTCTTTTTATGAATGATTATTTTTGTCTCCATAAGCTGTTTAAACTTTTTAATTTTTGTTCCTGCCTTTTTCTATACTCATGTTTGCGCAAATAAATAAACTAAAAATAAAAATAAAATTTAAAAAAAGGTTAAAATATGATGGTAAATAAATATAAACCTGGGGTATCATTTTAATTTTGTATATCTTTTCTTTTTTTTTCCTTATTTAATGCATCAGTGTTATTTAGTCTTTATCATGCAAAAGGGGGGCAGGATCTGATAAGTATTTGAAATGAAATACTTGTGTATTATATGTCCAATGGGCATTCAGATGTTGTTTTTATAGTTATTATTATTATATATTCCTACTTTATTTTGAATGCTAAAAAAATGAATCTAACTTTACTAAACTAACTAAACATATTTTATCTTATTACAACTGTGTTTTACCATTTTAGCAGCTCCCTCGTGTTAAAGTAAATTTCAAAGTGAAACTTTAGAATTACATCTTCAAACAGATGTATATTTAGTGAACATAAACCAAAAAAAATCACAACATTTTGCTCCAGATTAAAAAAGTCTCCAAATAAATCAGCTTTTTCTGCATCATTTCACGCCTAAAGAGGCCTGAAGAATCTTTACGTCAAAAAAAAAGCAGATTTTGAAAAGTCAAGGTTGATAAGCGAGTTGCTGTGTCAGTGCGGCACTCGAGCGACACGCAGGCCCACTCAGAGTTTAGGAGGGTATTATGTTTAAAACACTTTATTCCTCCCTTCCCAGTGAAAGATTATACTAGTTATCCCATCAAAGTTGAGTAAAAACGCCATTCTTGTGTCTTTAAGCTCTTGCATCGGAGGTCAATAAGACTCTGCCTCTGCTTACACGGCCGGGCCGGGTGTAATCTCGCTGAAGTTACATTAATTAAATGGTAAGCTCCTTTAGCAATACGTTCCTAAAAGAACTTGGCTGATAATATACTTAAAGCGTTTGCGGGCTGTTTGTTTCAAAGCCAGCAGACGTTTAGCCATGCGGCTCACGTACGCCGGCTTAAACCTTCGGCTGCAGCCACAATGAGCGAGCGGCGGCTGGCAGCACAAGTGAAATTCAACTTATCAAAGTAAAACATATTTATTCTCAGTATGCTCCATTTGCACATTAAGACTCGCAGTTTGAGTCTGCGGAAATGTGGAGAACTTTGGTTTGATTTTTTGGGATCTGCAGAGCTGGAGGAGGAAAGTTTTTGATCCAATTTTTATTTTGTTTTTTTTTTTTGGAAATGAAACTATACAACTGAGGGCGGCTTTTTGAGCATTTCTTCATATTCTGCACGTGAGGATTCGAGTAACCCTTTAAAGCCTGGTGACACGTCAGTTTTCTTGTGCAGTCAGGTGCCTTTCAAAGGCTATTTAACCCTTTCAGACCTGAACATATTGGCTTGATTTCTCTCAAAAACATTAACAAAAAGGCAGTGACCGAGTAAAAAAATTAACAAAAGGTGAAAGAAAATGATGTGTAGATTATTATTATTAATTTTTTTAAAAAACCTATGGAAAAATATTTGGAAAACTATATTAAACTATATAGTAATTATATTAAAATTATTAGAATTATTTGTTTGAAATTATGTTACATGATAAAAAAATACATATATCTTAATTTTTATTTATTTTGGGGGGGGGGGTGCTTTTTTTGTCCTTATTGTCAGGTAATTGTAATTTTCTCATTGTGTTATGTATGTATGTATAATACATACATAACACAATGTCCATGTCATATACATACTGTCATAAATAAATTACATTTATAAAGATTTATATCTCTTACAATTGTTGTGTGACGTTGTTGTTGGTCCTGCAGCGGGGATCCCCTCTCAGTCGCTCTTCCTGAGGTTTCTGCCGTTTGTTTGTTTGTTTGTTTGTTTGTTTGTTTGTTTGTTTGTTTGTTACAGGGCTTTTTGGGGACGTTTTCTTTGGTCGCTGTGAGGGTCAAAGTCGTCTGCTGTAAAGCGCTCTGATGCAAACTGTGATTTGTGAAAATGGGCTTTATAGGTTAAATTGAATAGAATAATTTGTAATAAAAAAAAACTTGATTAATTGCAGAATTTCTATATTAAATCAGGATTAATCGCATTTTTAAAACACATTTTCAGTTCTATGACTTTGCATTTCTAAGCAGTGATGAAGTCCATATTAACACGGTGAAGCAACTTTTATAAGGTTGACTTGATTAGGAATTAAAAAAACCAAAACCCTGTATGGGACTATATGAAGTGGTCTTGCGTGTAAAAGGAGACTCATGCGGACCCACAGAAGCCATATGCATTCAGAGGTCAGAGGTCAAGAGACCCCGGTGAAATGGCCATGCCGGTTTTACATCGCCAAAAATTAATCTAACTTCGGAGCATTAGTCCGCCTCCTTACTGGGAAGCTACCATCACAGAGTGGGTACCAGTGGATTCTTCACGTCCTCTAGTTTCGTATCGTATCGGGCGTAAACGCAGCCCTCAACCCGCTCGCCCGCCGTCACAGCTGTACAGCAACAGTCAAACGTGTAGATTTATCTGTTTATGGTATTTTTGTTTTTACGTGTTTTTACAGTGTTTGTAGCGGCGACGTTTAAGAGGCGCGACCACGACGTCTTTGGTTTAACAGATTTTTAATTCTTTCATTTACGCTTCAAAACACACAAAAGTGGCGTTCACCGGTGAAGATTATCACGCTGAACCAAACCTGTAAGTATCATGAACTTCGTGTTCGTCACAAAGGTTATTTTTTGGGGATAATCGAAAAAATTGATTTAGCGCTCTTTGACTTTATATATTGCTAATCTATGATTCTGTCATAATCTATGATTTTGTATTAATTATCTGAATATGTAAAGAAAGTAACTAATAAATAAATGTAATGCAGCAGAAAGTGTCATATTTCCCTCTGAGATGTCAAAAATGTAAAAGTATAAAGCAGCAGAAAATGGAAATAAACTACCTCAAATTTTTTCTGAAAAGGTTCGACTAACTTCACGTACTTTCTACAACTTTCATGATTATTTTTGGGTAATTTCTTCTTTCGTTGCCCGTCTTCTCTCCGTGTTTTTTCTGCTAAGTGTCACTGAGGAGTTTTTGCAATTAACTAAATTTGTTTGGGGAGTTCTCTCTCCGTCAGCTGGCACATTTAATTTAACTATTAGCCATCACTAATTAATACAAGAGACAAACTGCAGAAACAAAAACCTTTAAGTACCAGAATTATGCAAAGAGGGGGACGATTACAAACGAGGGTCCTCGTCTTCGCTTTGTTTCGTGCAAATTAGAAGAAACGTTTTAACACGCGGGGAGGAGAGAAGTTTGTGGCTCGGACCCCCCCCCCTCAGGCCCCCACCGTCCGTCAAATATCAGCCCTCACAAATCAATTTTACACATGATCGCAGCGCGGCGCCCTCCTGCCCGCCGGCCCCTCCCCTCCAATTAAGCGCCCTCGTTAGCATATATATGATATCAGTGGTAAACATCACTCGGCTGGTAATTCACAAACGCTGCTGGATAATAGGAGGGTTGAACACCTATTAACCCCGAGGCCGACGGCACTGAGGCAGGCTGGGAAACTCCCGCAACCTCCTCCCCGAGGAGCACCGACTGAAGAGGAGGAGACAACGAGGAGGAGGAGACAACAAGGAGGTGGAGATGAGGAGAGGACGAGGAGACGAGGAGGAGGAGACGACAAGAAGGAGGAAACGAGGAGAGGACGAGGAGACGAGGAGGAGGAGACGAGGAGAGGACGAGGAGACGAAGAGAGGACAAGGAGACGAGGAGGAGGAGACGACAAGAAGGAGTAGACGAGGAGAGGACGAGGAGACGAGGAGGAGGAGACGACAAGAAGGAGGAGACGAGGAGAGGACAAGGAGACGAAGAGGAGGAGACGACAAGAAGGAGGAGACGGGGAGACGAAGAGAGGATGAGGAGACGAGGCGGAGGCGACACAGAGGAGACGAGGAGAGGACAAGGAGACGAGGAGGAGGAGACGAGGAGGAGACGACAAGGAGGAGGAGATGAGGAGGAGACGAGGAGACGAGGAGGAGGCTCTGATGAACATGAGAAACTGTCGATGGAGGAAGTGGAATGATGTCACTGTGCTAAACTCTGTGTGTGTGTGTGTGTGTGTGTGTGTGTGTGTGTGTGTGTGTGTGTGTGTGTGTGTGTGTGTGTGTGTGTGTGTGTGTGTGTGTGTGTGAGATACACTGCTGCCATCTTGGAGCCAGAAAAACTGGGGCAGAAACTTGACTGTGATTGGCTGTCCATCAGCCCCTCCCCCTCGTGTTTATGAGCCCATTAACCCTCTAAAACCTGGACCTACGTCAGTTTTCTTGCGCTTCACTAAGATGCTAAACGACATTTTTCCTTTGTGAAATTACGACTTAATTTTTGTTATATTATGAGTTTATTCTCAGAAAATGACCTATTTTTTCTGGGAAAACTATGACTTTTTTCTCATAAAATTTGGACTTTTTTTTCATAAAATTACAACTTTTTTCTCAGAAAATTATGACCTAATTCTTGTAGGACTGTGAGTTTAATTCTCAGAAAATTACGACTTCTTTTTTTTTATCTAAAACTACAACTTTATTCCCATAATAATAAGACTTTTTCTCATAAATGTACAACTTTTTTTCTTGTGAAACTACAACTTTATTCTCATAAAAGTTTGACTTTTGTTTCTTCATAAAATTACAACTTTTTTTCTCATAAAATTACGACCTAATTCTTTTTAAGACTGTGAGTTTATTCTCAAAGAATTATGACTTTTTTTCTCTAAAACTACAACTTTATTCCCGTAATAATACATCTTTATCATCAGAAAATTACGACTATTTTTTCTTGTGAAATTTAGACTTATTTCTCTTAAATTAAATTAGGACTTTTCTGGTAAAATCATGACTTTATTGGTGTAATATTATAAATGTATTCTCAGAAATTATGACTTTTTTCTCATAAAATTACGTCTTTATTCTTGTAATATTAAGACTTTATCTCATTAGATTACGACTTGTTTATTTCATAAATTACAACTTTTTTCTTGTAAAATTACGACTTAATTCCTGTAACATTATGAGTTTATTCTCAGAAAATTCCAACTTTTTATCCCTAAAACTACAACTTTATTTCTGTTATACTACATCTTTATTCTCAAAAAATTACAGCTTTTTTTCTTTTAAAATTATGACTTTATCCTCATAAAATTCCCAGTGTGGCCCTATAACTCAGTCGTACTGTTCTCACGCTGATTTATTTATTTATTTTAAGTCTCTGTCCTGTAGAAACCAGTTTTGTGTGACTGCCACAGGCTTCTGTGTGGTCACTTCGTCGAACCAAACGTCCGCCGGGCTCCGGGGACGTAAAACAAACAGCTTTTGTTTGAGTGGCCTCTGACACTCGAGTGTTTGTGCGATGGTTTTATCTGATGTCGCAACGAGCGACAGCCGCTGAAGGTGCGGGCTATATTATGGTTTTGGATTAAAGATTAAGGCCCAGCAAAGCCCATGAACAGGTCTAATCCTGCTCCGCAGCAGACACCCGCAGGTGCTGATCCACCATCAGCTGGTCCACCATCAGCTGATCCACCATCAGCTGGTCCACCATCAGCTGGTCCACCATCAGCTGGTCCACCATCAGCTGATCCACCATCAGCTGGTCCACCATCAGCTGATCCACCATCAGCTGGTCCACCATCAGCTGGTCCAACATCAGCTGGTCCAACATCAGCTGGTCCACCATCAGCTCCCTCATAACGTTCACCACCATCAGCAAAAAAAAAACAACAACAAAAAACCAACCTGTTGCAGAGCAGAAGCACCCAGCTGGGACTTTACTCCATGCAGACACATAAATACAGGAAATTAAATGTATATATAAATAAATATAGCATCAAGCATTTTATTATTTTGATTAAATTCCATTCAGTTCTATTTTTATAATATTGAATTGACTTTTTGTTTTTTGCTACCATACATTTGTGTTGTTTTTGATGATATGTTTTTATTATTTGTATTTATTTTTATATTTATTTTTTGTTTATTTTATTAAGTTAATTTTAGTTTCAGATTTTTATTATATAACACTGCCATTTTTTAAACATAAATTCTTAACAGATTTTTTTCCACTACATTTATTTTTATTTGCATCTATTTATTTTTTACTTATTAATTATTATGTTTATTGTATGGCCTTACTTTTTTCAGATTTGTTTTTTATATTACATTGACTTTTGCACTTTTTACAACGTATTAGACGAGGAAAATGTTTTTTTCTTAATAAATTGATGCATTTTGTTAATATATTCTACAGTCCATAATGTCATATACTTTTTTTGCAAAGGTATTTCTTGTGTGACTGTTAAAGAGTTAAATACTTGTTTTCTAAAGTTATAAATTTAATCAATTCCTTTCTCAAAATATGATAATTCTGAGCCTCTGGTACGATAGTTTAACATTTCCAGCCTGGAAACACTGAGCTGGATTAGCTGTGATGTTTCACCACAGTATCTGATACAGAAACACACCTCGACCCTCAAACCCGGCAGCCTTTGCTGCAGCTTTCAGTCGCACTACATGAACTTCATCTGACTCCACTGACAGCTCCAAACGTCCTTAAAGACGCTGTCTCGGGGTGGAAAACCAGACACATAGCTGCCCTGTGAGGGGATGCTTTTCTCCTCCCGTGACTGCGTTCACTGCTGCCGACTCGCTCTGGTCGCCGCTGAGCTGAAGACTCGCTCTGGTCTCTGCTGAGCTGAAGACTCGCTCTGGTCTCCGCTGAGCTGAAGACTCGCTCTGGTCTCCGCTGAGCTGAAGACTCGCTCTGGTCGCCGCTGAGCTGAAGACTCGCTCGGGGTGAACTCGAGTTCACGTTTGCGTTCTGGAGGCGCAGCTAACCGTGAGAACCTGCTGCTAACCTGCAGCCCTGACTTCATCCTAATGTCAAACAGCATCTGTAAGCACAAACCCAGACCTGCCGGCGCCCTGATATTTGTACACAATATGTACATATGCTAATGACGTTACCGTTAAAATGACACATTCAAATGGAGTTATAAGAGTTCGTAACTTCCTTTAGGTTTTGCATAAAAGCAGCTGAGTGTTTGAGTAACTGTCACAAACGTAGTGCAGTATAAAGTACAATGTTTACTTCTGAGATTTGCGTCTTGGTGCTTAACCATCTAAAGATGGTCGAGCTGGTTTCTCAGCAGGGACGTGTCTGCGTACAGAGGACAGATGCTCAGAGTCTGCAGTGACTGCTGTCGGTTACTGCACGACTCGCCAAAGTGCCATCCTCGCCGATACGGACCCGCCGGCCGTGTGTACGGAGGAATTGTTGTAATCTCAAATCAAAATCCAGCTACACACATACATACACGCGCTAAAAAAAACATGAAAGCAGGCCCGTCTGATGTAGGAATTTAAATCATTAGTATGCAGGTTTCCATTAATCCTCAAATCGAAATTTTGAATAAAAAACCTGTCAATTTTTAAAAAAATACTCCTTACTACTATTTAAATACTATTTATCGCAAAAAAGGTTTTTATGCTCACATGAAGTGGTATTTCAGGTGATTCGAAGAAGACATATTTCACAAAACTGAAATGGGAACAGTTTTTAGTCTTTTCTAGGTCACATGACGCTGTGAGGTCACATGATGCTGTGAGGTCACATGATGCCGTGTCTGTGAGCTCGTCAGCAGGAACTGGCCTTTTCATGATGCAGCAGGAGCTACAAGAGCTGTTATTGCATCTCATAACTCTGAGAAAGTTGAGCGGATCATCCGGAAGTTTTGAATCCACAATTCCTCTGTGAAATCGTGGACTACATCTCCCAGAAATCCCAGATATTTGGCTGCTCCCACGTATAAGGGGCTCGCCTTTCCATCACGGCTCCATAACACGCCTACGTGGCCTCAGATTGTAAATAATGACGGCTAGTTCGGTGGCTGCAATAGAAATAAAGCTGCTGATGTTTTGAACATCCATCGCCATGGTTACTGGGATGTTATCACCAGAGGAGAAGAAGCAGAACATCAGTCAGTGGAAACGCAGTCAGCTCGCAATTGTGATTTACTGACATTTCGAGTTTTGCACAAATCTGTAAAGAGAGGCTGAAACTGTTAACTCTCTGAGTCTTGTTGTAACCTGTCTTCCCTCCAGCCTGAGAATCCCTCCATCCCCGAGGGAGGCGGGGGGGGGGGTTAAATCACGGCGGCCTCTGGGCGAGCGGCTGTGAATGGACTCCCATTAGGACGCTGTTACTGGGACTCCTTCATTAGCATCTGGGCCCATTGTCTCCTCAAACAATGGCAACAAACAAAACATTAACATGGAAATGGCTGAAATGTACCTAATTAGTTTTCTCTGCTGGTATTGTTCTGCAGAATAAAGATGAGGTTAGATTGCTCTCGGGATCCGCCTGCAGTGCACTCTGGGAATTTAGCAGGGAAAAAAAGCCGTTTTGTTTTCCATGTTGACGTCTCAATCAAGAAATCAACAACAGGAGTCGTCCAGATGTGAAAGTTCAGGACGCTTAAAATCACCGCAACTGGAAGTTAAACCTTCGATTCGTGAGCACGTCTGAAAAAACCGTGAAGAAGAAAATGACCCAAAAATAATTACGAAAGTAGTAAAAAGTACATTGAATTAGATTTTTATCTTTTAACTGGAGAGAGTGTTTAAAATTATAAAGAATTTGCACAATTTGAAGAAATATAATACATTTCGTTGTTTTTTTGTTTGTTTGTTTCTCTTCTTTATTTTTCTTTTCTGTGCTGTTAAGTCATAAAAATCAATCAAAACTATTTAAAATAGGCAATTAAATATAATTATGAATATAGTTTCTCACTGTTTTTTTACAGTACATTTTCCTTAACTTTTCAAGAATAATTTTGTAATTTTTTTTTTTTTGTAAATTTTTCAAAATTTCTGGAATTTTGCGATTTCTGGAACATTTCTTACCAAATTGCTTATTGCCTTTTTCCCACCGTTGCTGTTGAAAGTAATCGCCCCAGTTTGCTCAGGGTTCGCCGTTTTAAACGCTGACAGCAGCACATTAAAGTGATGTTGCTCCGCTGAAACCTGAGGAAACCTGCTCAGCATCAGTTTTCTGGTGCTGCGTTCAGACATCTCAAACAAACAATATAAAGTTTTGAAACTACAGAGATTTTCCTTAATTTCTGTCAAAAAAAAAAGATAAAAAGGTCAGTCAGCAACTTGGCATGAATGTCCCGCAAGAAATTAGAAAAAGGTCCTAAAAATGAGCTTTTAAAACAATACAGAAAATTATTTTAAAAATTTAGAAAAAATATCCAGAAAAACATACAACTATATAAGATTATCTTAATTTTTTCTGAAATTTTTGGGTAATTTTCTTGCAACTTTTTACAAATGTTTTGCTAATTTGGGGTCATTTTTTGTTAAGTTGCTAACTGTCTAATTTTCATGTTTTTGAAAGAAATAAAGCCAATTTGCTCAGATTTAAAAGGGTTAAATAAAAATGGGTTCTGCAGAAGAATTTAGAGTTTAAAAGCTTATTTTCTAAAATTAAGGTGTCAAAAAGCATCATTTTGGCATCGAACCAGTATTAATTAAATCTTTTTTTTAAAAAATCAGTTTTATGCTGAGCCTGTCCGTTCCCCCCGAAATGTTAGAGGGTAGATTTCACCTCTTCAGCTCTTCTTTTGGAGTGCTTATTGGTTTTTAGTCCGTCAGCCACCGAGGTGTCAGCCTTGTTAAAAAAGGCCGAGGCTGCGGAGCTAATAAGGTGCTAATCCTGAGCTGCTGCTGCGTGCACACACTCATACACACCTACACACACACACACACACACACACCCTCCTCTACCAAACAGAGGCTGAACACACAGGGCGAGCTGCACAGAGACACACACACGGAGCGTGGCTTATCGCTGCTCTCCAGACAGCCGCCCCAGATCAGTCAACGCGCTGCGCGATCGATGCATCTGATAAGGAATTAAGACAGAAAATAAACTGTACGCGTTATCGGGGAACTCGGTACATGGCCTAATTATGATGCGGCGTGTGTGTGAGAGGATGATATGGCGGGACTGGAGTGGTGCGAGGCTGCAGGAGCGAGGGAGGGAGGGAGAGGTTTCTGCATCCTGGTGGCCACGAATGGCAGCAAGAGGGGGCAAAAATGTGAACTACAATACCCAGAATTCCTGAACAGTGATGTCAGAAAACAGCAAACATGTTCATGTTTGACGGGTGATTTCGTGTTTTAAAACAAAGAAAAAACAGAGATGAGGACAAAGAAAGCTGCATTGTCTGACGTGTTTCTATCTGCATGTGTGTCCTCAGAAAATCTGAGTCTCGAGTCATTTAAAAATCAAAGAATCAAGTCATAAAAACAAGTCCAACTCAAGTCTCCACTCACGTCTGAAGCATTCACTCTTTAACGTATCAGATGTAGCTTTTGTCTTGTCGCTCACTGACCTCACAGCATCATGTGACCTCACAGCATCATGTGACCTCACAGCATCATGTGACCTAGAAAAGCCTTTTTTAAAAAAGTGTTTCCATTGCAGTTTTTTTGAATGACCTGAAATCCCACCTCATGCGAGTGTACAAACTTTTTTGCGATACATAGGAGTTATTTTTTTTAAATTAACATGTTTCCATTACGTGTATTTTATATTCACAGTTTCAATTCGTTCAATTTGAGGGTTAACGGAAACCCACCTTGAGAAGCCGAGGGCAGAAAAGGTCCTGCCCTTAAAGATGTAGAACTTTAATCCTTAATAAAATGTAAAGTGGTGAATTATTTAAAGATTACTTTTGCATTGCAGCTGCAGGTTTTTTAGCACCTTAGCACTGACTCACTGACTCGCTTTAGCCCGATCTCATTCTGAAGTCGACAGACAACATCGCTTTGTCAGTGTTTTCAGCATTAAGATCCCAAAATCCACCTTTCGAGTCTGCTTAACACACCGCTGGACAGCGTCCGGTTAAACTGTTGCCGATAACAACAGATAATAAGGAGCTGGAAGGTCCCTGTGGACGGATGGATCCAGCAAACCGCGGACTTTAATGCAGGAGTCTGGTGTTCGCTTCCTGTCTGAATATAACGGCTTTGCTGTGTGCCTCTTGGCCCTGACCCTCAGCATGCCGAAGGGTCCTTTCACAGATCAGCGCTTGTTGTGTGAAACGTTAAAACCGTCTGAGCCCGGCGCAGCTGCCGCTTCACTCAAGCGTGCATCATTAATTAAAGTCTTAATGATTTTGAGAGCGTGTGTCGGGTCGTCTTACTTTTGTCCCGGTGAGAGCTGCCGGCTGAGCCGCTCTGAGGGAAACTCCGGTGCATCGTCGCTCTTTCAGAGGCCGCAGTATCCAGCCCGGGACTTCTGCGTTTTTACGGGACCTTGTTCCATAAATACATGATGACAGATCCGATATCGGGTGTCTTCGGTCCATATTTTATCCATATTTCGGTGATAAAACGTACATTAGCGTCGCTGCTAAACGCCATATTGGTTTCCCATAGTTCCTTGGGAGAGCGTTTCAACCAATCAGAGGTTTGTTTGGGTCTTGTCCACCAATCGGAAGACGATTCGACGATTCGTCACCGCCTACGTATGTCATACGTCATCTGGAGCAAACTGCATTGTGATTGGCTGAATATTGCTCTGTGTTGGCAGCGCCTAGTGCATGAGAATAAACTGTGGCAGCCCCAAAAATAAAAATAAAAATAAAAATAAAAATAAAAATAAAAATAAAAATAAAAATAAAAATAAAAATAAAAATAAAAATAAAAATAAAAATAAAAATAAAAATTTTAAAAAATGATGATGATGATGATAATAATAATAATAATAATAATAATAATAATAATAAATATAATTACTATGAGACATGGGTAGATCAGGAGACAGTGTAACAGGCAGCAGGGCCTGATGTGGATTTTAACCCTGTGTTGACTGCAGGCAGAGCAGGCAGGAGAATCAGGGCCCTCTCTGAAGTGTCAGGAGTGTTTTGTGGCCCTCTGCAGCATCACAGAGAGGAGCAGCTTTGCAGAATGGCACAGATAATGGTTGTTTGTGTATCACAAACAACTGCAAAAAAGCGATGGGACTTTTTTTGGAAAAGTGTGACAATTTTTTGAACTATATACCTAATAGTTAATATGTTTATTTTTTCACTTCACGTAGAAGAAAGGGTTTTTTTTTTTACAACAAAAAGCTTGTACATAATACTTTTGTGTGGTTTATCACTAAAGATCTGTACAATTCAATTTCCGTCTTGTTTTTTCTTTTGTCTTTATGGTCTCATAACTATTTGTACATGGAAGTGACATCACTGCACATATATCCATATCTACTGATTTGAAAAAAATTATCATGTTCAGACGTTTTTCTGCATCATCCAGCCCTAAAGGTGCTGTAGAGATAATTATTATTGTAATTTTATACAGTGATAAGCAAAAATGAGTTGACCAAATCATCGTCATAAAACTAGGTATAAAGTCATTGTAATAAAATCATCCTCGGTGCGTTTTGTGGACTTGGTTTTGAAAAACAAAGTCTTGTCTGAACCCCGTTGATGCGTCTCGAGGGTTACTCCTGCCAACAATATAATTTGTCAGAATGTGTTGTGTCCAGCTACGCAGCCATCACCCGCCATGAGGAAAAGGTCAAAGTGAGAAATCGTTCCCATGTCCACGTCCAGCAGTTATCCCCGCGGCGCAGCGGACAGACAGGACGCTCGGCTCCGCCTGACGCTTCGATCGTCAGCTGAGGCGAAGGAGCCCGACTGACCGGCCTGCGGCTCCGGGGGAGAAACGCCTTTGATCTGCCTTCAAACCGATTCATGAACACCAACTGATGGGGCGGCACGAAACACCCCGATGCAGCCTGCGTGGCCCCGCGGGTCCCCGGCTAAACTATGTGCTTTCATTCAGGGCAGATTCCACAACACACAGAGAGGGAAACGGAGGGGGAGGAGAGGGTTAACGCCTGAAACCCCCTCAGCATAACTTTATGCCTCTCTCTGGTTTCCTGCGTCGGTCTTGTGCACACTGAATTTTTTTTTGTTTTGCATTCACTCCATCATCCGTCCACATTGAGAATTTCATCCCATCAGCTTCCTCTTTTCTCCATATTCTCGACATTTACAACATCCGTCTGTGATAATAAAACAGTGTCGGCTGTTGTAAACGTCCATGTCTTCATTGTCGAAGGTTATCTTCACCTGCTCTGATCGTAATCGGAAAAGATGCATGCGTGCACAGGTACCAGCCCGTTCTCACTCCGAACTCGTCAAAAACATCCACTCTGTCAGTGCTTTCGGCGTACCAGCATAACGCCAAAAGCCACCTTCATGCTTCATGCCCAAGGGCGGCGTCATTAGAGAACACGGCCACACGGACCTGGTCACTCGCACATGAAATGCTGACGGACAGCATCAGGTAATAACGCTGCGCTAACAACGTCATACAAAGGGCATAAAGGCGCCTACAGGGCGGCGATTTGGGCGGTGGATGGGTCCCTCAAAAAACTGACTTTCGTGCTGGAGGCCAGAGTTCACTTCCTGTGTGGATGTGTGTTTTCGCGTCTACACCTCACCATGTGCCTCTTTTGCCGAAATCTAACCATCCGTGACTTTGTTGTCTAATCTTACCCATCGTGACGGTAACGTGTAAACATGAGGCCCGAGCTGCGTCGTCCCAGCATGTGTGTTTGTTGACATTTATCACACATAAAATAGTAATATTAAGGCACTACGTAAAAGCCAGACTAAAAATATCTTTAAAAGTATCAATATTTTCAGCTCCTCTTAGGTCAGGCATGTCCAAAGTCCGACCCTGGGGCCAATTGTGGCCCTCAGACCAATTTTAAGCGGCCCTTGGCTTGACTTTCAAAACATACTACATAATGTTACTATAAACGCTGCATTTTTTCCCTTCAGCTCACCATGGCGGGTCTGTGATACAGCTCGTAGAGATGCATCTAACAGGAACTAATATGTTTTCATAAACAGACAGTAAACTAGCAAACTGAACGGTTGCCTAGCAACAGACATTTCCTGCCGTGAAGCAGACGTGGCTGCAGCAAAGACGTGTAAAGTGGACAGTGAGGAACGCTGCTTTCACGAATGGTGTAAAATTAAACACATTTTCAGTGAAAGATGAAACTGTCTCATTTGTATTGTTTGTTTGTGTGTTATTAGGTTTTTTTAATAAGAAATATGATGCGAGAAACACTTGGCCCCCAGGTACAAATTTTATATAATTTGGCCCCCATTCAAAAATGTTTGGCGACCCCTGTCCTAGATCCTTCAGCAGGCTGTTCCAGTGTTTTGGGGCATAATTGGAGAATATTTTAGACATCTAACAAAAAACACACTGACTTTGAGTTAAGGAAACCAGATGACAGCCTCCATGAAAAATTAAGCTAATGCAAAAATGCCAAAAACTGCAGTTCCTCTAATGCCCACTAGAGGCTGGCTCCAACAGAGAGTCGATACCCATAGACCTCCATCTATAATATTCCCAACTTAAAAGCAGAAATAAACATGTTTACAGCCTGCTACAAAAAAGCTACTTTCAGCATTCATGATAATTTTACATGGAGTGAACTTTAGTATAAGTCACCTGCATATTTAAGTTGATTTTACTTGAAAAATTAAGCTGAATTTACTGGTTAAATTAGTTCTTACATCTAAAAAAATGTAATAGATCATACAGAGACCAGACTTGCTTTATCGCCATAATAATCTTATGCAAAAAGTTGCCTTAATTTTCTTTTCTTTTTTTTAAAAGTAGATCAAGAAGGATATCTTTTATCAGTGCACTCAACAGATAGATTTTGGGTGGAGTCTCCCTTTAAGAAAAGGACCTGCTTGACTGCCTTTGCAGAGTGCAGGAGGATAATAGGGTCCTGGGTGTGTTTGTTTGTGCCCTCGACCTGATCGGCATGTGATGAGCGGGGAGGTCTGCCGGCCTAATTGGCCTCTTTAAATGGAAAAATGTCCAGCGAGCATGACGCGTCGATGAGCCGGTAGCAGCCCGCCACAACCGCCTGCTCCTTTTTTTATCATCACTTTATGGAAACAAACCACTCCAATTAGCGGCAGAGCAGCCATGGAAATAATAATGACCATAAATTGGATGGTCATTGGATGGATTTAAAAAGTTAAAGTCAAAGTTTGTGATGTACTTTTAAAGTTATTTAAATCTCTGGAGCTTTGCACTTTGTTGTTGTGGTGTTTCAGTAATGTAACATCTTTAAAATGTGCTTTAAGGTATGAGTTTATATAAAATAGATTTAAAAAGGTTCATACCTCTCATTGTTTCACCTTCTTCTGTTGTGCTGGAATTAAGTCTCTTAAGTTCATGTGTCAATAAGAGTGATAAAGGTTAAAGTTGTCACACAGGTGCTGCAGCACGAACAGGACAGTAAGACGACTGTCAAAGAAACAAAAGCTACATTTACACTGCATGTTCAAGGCGGGTACATCACGTCATTACAAACCTCATTGTTTTCCCAGTTTGTGGACATCTACAGCCGCCGTTCTTATTCCTTAAATGAGTTGTTATACAAACAGCATGAAAAGATAACTGGCAGCGGCTCTCTCTCACAAAGATCTTTGTAATGATTGGAAATGTCATTTTATTTTTTTAAATTATGGTTGCTTGAACTCCCTCCTTTTATTGATACTTTTAGCTGACCTTCATTGATACTCTTACCTTAAATGTTACTGTTGATCAGGTTGGTTTTAATCAGGTTTGGTTGTGTGCTGCTATGATGGGCTATGTGCATGATTATTGTATTTTTAAATCGTTTTGTAGCGCCAGCTGCAGACTAAATTTACCCTTTAGGGACAATAAAAGAACTAAACTGAACTGAGTAATATTTTGAATGCAGGACTTTTATTTATAACAGAGCATCTCTGCATTGTGGCGTTTGTACGTTACACTCAGAAAAAGAGTCTTTGACTGACAATCAGCTGAACTGTCGGAGTTTGGTTTTTTTTCTGCAGGTTTTACTGGTCTTGAAGAAAGCAATCAGGGAGTAAAAACAGGTTCCTGCTCTTTTAAAAGAGAGTAATAACCCGACTGAAGGCTCCAGAGAAGCTCCTCGTGGTGCTGGGAGCAGAGCGAGGCCTGCAGGTGTCAGTCTGTTTTGAAGCTGCTCGTCCAGAAAGACAAAATGTGGCTCTTTAAAGAAGCAGACTGGAGGGGAGTCGCTGACACTTCAAAGGAGTTTCTGAGCCGTTCGCCTCCCACCGACAGCGAGGTCACTGTCAACTCTGACGAGTCACCGCTCTGCCATTAAGTTCAGGAGGAGGAGGGGGAGGAGGAGGAGGAGGAGTGTTTCTCATGTCTGCTGGTGTGTGGGAGTGTTTGGAGGAGGTGCAGGGGCGCTGTGGCTGTCGTCGGTGAAAATCAAACAGAGCCCAATTAAACTGATTCTAACATGCCAGTGATCACGAGGAGGAGGCTCACCTGGACTCTCCTCCGGTCGACGACGTGCCTTTTGCCTCCAGGACTCCTGGGACGCTAATTGCCCCCACCGGGAAGGCTTGGGAATCTGCCGCTTCGATGTGCTGACGGCCTGTTGAGGACAAATTTTAGTGACTGCTCAAAAAGAAAAAGTATTTTGCTTTTCAACATGTCATTGAGGAATGAAAGAAACAGCAGAAGTCAAGTTTAAGGCCATGTTTAGACGAGAATGGGCCGACTAAAAACGCATACGCTTTTCCTTTGAGTTTTTGAAAAACTCCACGTTCACATGATAACATCGTGAGAACGACTGACGTGCACAGATCCACAAAAACAACAGAAAACGCCGTAGTATGCATGCCAGGCCAGTAGCCTCGTTAGCAGTGTAACTTTGTAATGACATCAGAGAGGAACACAACATGCATGCAAGTGACGTCAGCGTTCCCGCAGCATTGCTAGTTTACACGGTGACAGACGGGATGGCGTTTTCAAATAATTACACTCTGGAGCCCTGTTTCAACAGTGTGTGTTTTCAGGCCTCCAAAACACTGCTGTAATGTCAAAGGCCAAACTGTAATAAAGTTTAAACTTTCCATTGCTGTGTAAACAGCTCCCAAAAAAAGGAAAATGAAAACTTGATCCTTAAAAAACTGCGTTTTGGTTTTTACCTGTGTGTGTCATCTGCAGTGCATTAATACTCTCACCTGCCAAAATGACAAATAAACCCAAAGACTGTATATAAAGATGGACGACATGACAGCTTCCCCAAAGTGTAACTTTTCAGTGTGTACCGCCCCCTGGTGTCTGACTGAAGTATAGGTCAGAAAGCCCGCCCCTCCATGTTAGGGAATGGGCCAAACTAAAAACTTTAAGTACACGCCAAATAAATTTTTCCCAGAGATCATTTCTGTCCCTGAAGGTCGTTCTCATCACCCTAATGTTTGTTCAGGAGTTTGTTTTTATGATAAGTTTGGTTTTATTGAGCTATTTGATGCTACAAAAAGAGGATTTTCCGCCATGATTGACAGGTGTGTCAGCCAATCTGTGCACGCATTCAATGGAGCTGCTCGCGATTGGTCGTATGGGTGTTTTGGTGGGAAGTCTCCCACCGCAGATATCGATACTGCGCATACTCTCAGTGACATCACCATTGCCACCATCCCACACTCGGAGCTGCAGGCTACGACGAGGCTAAAAACATGACGCCAGTGATGTTTTTCAAAACAACTTGGCACGTCAGGGCTTCAGGACACTTGGATTACTTTGGACGAGCAATATGGAGACATTTTGTGGTTTTATTATGTATTTCTTTAACGTTTGAATCCTGGTCCCCATTTGCTTCAATTGTTTGGAAGATGAGTGCAAAACGCCTTTTCCCTGTGAATCTCCGGCAGTGTTTGTGGATTTTAAAATTTCACCTGACTTTCCATCGGCATGAGGGTGAGCAGATAATGATGAGTGAATTATCCTTTTAATAAGCTGACAGAATCATTGGACTTTTTTTGAATGTTTTTCCCTCTCTTTTTGACATTTATGAACCTAACAAAGTAAATTAAGGAAATAATCATCAGATTAAATAGTTAAAATAACTATTTTGGTGTTAATAAACTCTGCAGGGTAACTTTAACACCGTTTAAATACATTTCTAATACATTCATCAAAACATTTTTCGTACCTGACACCTGTATTTTTATTTGATTTTATTTAATTTTATTTATTTTTTTGCAGTGGACAACAGAAGAAGCCACCAGAAACAGCGAGGAGCTGCGACAAAATTTACATGACAACACAGTGAGCGATAACATGTTTACCATCACAGACAGTTCAGTATGACGCCCCTGCTATCTTAATTTTAAACATTAGGTCCCATAAAGGTTGTAAAGTTAGGAAAAGTGGCTTATTAGTCATTTATTTTTGTGTTCGCTGAAAATCAGCCAGAGATGGATGCAAACTGTATCATGAGAAAATTCAAAGAAAGAAGACAAGACAGATATAATTTTTGTTTGTTTGGGATTTTTTAAAAACTATTTTTAGATTCTAGTACCAATAAATTCTGTCTGTCAGCAACTTTATGATGAGCAGAGTTTTGACAGGAGATGAACCAGCTGAAGCTCTTTCGTTCCAGCAAACAGAAACACAAATAAGAGTCATCTTTTGCTCCAAACGTCAGTCCCCTAATTACCAATTTTCTGCGGGCGGGGGGCCTGACATCACACAGGAGTCTATCTGTGGTGTCGGTATAGATTATGGAGCCCACCTACAGGGAGTGGCCGCCAAACAGTACAAAACAATTAACGCAACTGCGCCGCTATCAAAGGCTCGCAGAGAAAACAGAGAGCCACGCATGGCTGGAGCCGGAGCTCGACGGAGAGAGAAATGAGTGTAGTCACATCAAAAAGCAGCGGAGCAGGAGTCTGATTTTAGTACAAAAGGCTGCAATTAGTACGGCACGTTAGGAGCACATGGCGGGGCCACTCCCTCACTGCGCCTGTTTGGGACACACAACAGCCGAGTCCACCTGCCGATCCACGTACGGAGAGTTTTTAACTAAAACAACGTCACTGTCATCGACTGCAGAGCTCAACTCGGGCCATCTGATTTCTGGTTACATGAATATTTGGGATTTTGAAGCAGACACAGTTAACTTTTCAATGACTCGTTAACCCGCTTAAATATTAAAAACGCTCGGATCACAAATGTGCTTTTATTCCAGACTGAAACATTTCAACCATCAGGATAACATTTGAGGGTGTTTTTGTGAAATCTCATGTTTATGTTGATGAAGCTGTTACATATTAGACACTGTTTGGTGCATTTTACGCACTTTTTATTCTTCGTTTTTTGATAACTGTGTGTGTGTTGATGCATGTGTCCTAAATGTAGTCCAGATTGTGTATTTGAGTGTAATCAGTGAATTTGCAGCTCAGCTCCTACAATAAGTCTCAAATACACTGTGGAAACTAAATAGTTACATTCAGACTGTTCAGGTGAAAAAATGCTCCATTGAAACCCATTCAAACTGACATTTTTGATCCCACAGCCATCAGAGCAGAAAAACAGGACTTGTATTATTTCTGGGTGTCATTCTGGGCTTTTGACTCTGAATTTGTCATTTTGACTATTTTCCAGCTGATGAGGTCATTTTGACCATATTTGGCATATGGAGGAAATACATGCTATTTCCACTAGGTGACCTGTCACAGTCAATGATGCTGCTGATCACTGACATATCCCAGACTGTCAGCAGCTACACTCACACACTGACATATCCCAGACTGTCATCTTTTTTTTTTTTTTAAAAAAAAAAAGAAAATCTACTTTGCATGTAATATATTGAAAATATTTTTTTGTGTGTTTGTTTTTTTCATCTAATAATAAAAAAGTCAATTAAAGTAGAAAATCATATTAATAAATAATATTTTTCAGTAGCCTGGTTTTGAAAAGCTCATTTTGTATGAGTGAGTATTTTATACTGTACAAAAAATAATAACAAAAATTTAATGTTGCTTCTAATCACTGACATATCACAGGCTGATGATATTTAATTATATAATTTTTAAATTTTTAAAATTTTTTTGAACATCTAAAAACATAGTGGCATCATGACATAAACCTGACATTTAAAGGGTTAAAATTCAGAAAATTAATAAATATTTCAGATTTATGATTAGGACTGATGTTAAAAAAATCTCAATGAAAGTAAAAAATAATATTAATGAACAATATTTTTTTTAAAGCTTGATTCTGAAAAGAGTGTTTAACGTGCAGAGTGATACAAGTGTGTGAGATATTAAAGAGTTAAATATTATATCTGTGTATGTGCAGAGTCAAATCTGTGGAGGAGTTTTGGTTTGAATCTGTCACAGAAAATCCTGATCGCCCTCTGACTGTTTCAGCTCGTGACTCAGAGTCTGTCTGAACTGAGCAGCACTGTTTGAGCTGCTCTGTAATTTAAGGGGTTAACTCTTTAAAACCTGAGCAAAGTGCTTTGATTCCATTCAAAAACACGGGAAAAATGCAACTTCAGAAGAAACAAATCAAGAAAATTACCAAAAAAAATTGAGAAAAACAGAAAAAATACAAAAAAAGAGAAATAACCTAAAAAAGAAACACCTGGAAAATAAAGATTAAACTTAAAATACTTTTAAATAGATAATTATGACAATTATATCATAGAACAGTTCTTACTAAGATGCTTTTTTGCCATATTCAAAAGAAAACAAAATAATATGCTGAGATTTTGAGGGTTTAAATACTTTTGAAGGCGTCTGAACGCAGCACAAGAAAAGTGATGTTTCTCCGGGTTTTAAAGGGTTAAAGCAGCAGCTCTGACAGCAGAGAGGCGTTAAGCTGCCGGCTGACGCCCCCTGTTGGCTGATTTTTAACACATTTTTGAACCATGGGTGTGATGAGCAGGCGGGAAATCATCCTGATTTGCCCAAAAAAGGTGCAAAGAAGCTTTGAGTCATGAATCACAGGCGGCGGCTGAGAGGCGAAAGGTGAGACACTTTAAAGTCAACAGCCAAACGCTGAAGATTTATTTCTCTACCTGACGGGAAGTGATGCGTGGCGTTTGAGCGCGTGCAGACGGCTCCTTCTGTGGGAAAAGAAGAAGAAAACGAGGGCCGTGTGAATCCACAGGGAGTGTGACCGCGGGGCCGAGGGGCCACAATCCCCCCCTGCAGGAAAATAAAAGCATGAAGCGTGTTATTGAAGGATGATGGTAGCAATTGAAGAAATGTTGGGTTTGGACACATCATGATGGGTTTTGGCGAAAATGTAGGAGACGCCCAAAAGTGTGAAAACATCTCAGCGGCCTCGGACTAAACAGAGAAAAAAAGTGTAGTGGAGCGTCTTTGATCGCCCTCAGACACGTTGTGGTGTTTTAGGAAATGTTATTATGTTTTTTGAAATGTTTTGTTTCCTGAGTTTTGGGTTGTTTTGGGTAAGGTAGTGAGGAAAGGTACTTTGTTTTCTGAAATGTTGTTGTCTTTTTAGATTTTTTTTTCCTAAAACGTTTTGTGTAATGTTATTTTGTTTTTTTGAATGTTGTTTTGGGTAACATAATGTTTTGGGAAATGTGTTGTTGTTGTTAATGTTTCCTAAAATGTTTTAGGGAAATGTTGATTTTTAGGAAATGTGTTTTTGAAGATGTTATTTTGTTTTTTAAAAATGTTTTTGTCTTCTCGGATTTTTTTTCTTTTGTTTTGGGAAATGTTGAGGTGTTGGTGAAAATGTTATTTTGTTTTCTAAAATGTTGTTTTGTTTTGGGAAATGCAGGTTTTGTTAGATGTGTTTTTCTACAATTTTGTTTTGGGAAATGTTGTTTTGTTGCTGTTTGTTTCTGTTTTCTAAAATTGTGGGGCATATCAGTGTTTTGGGAAATGTAATGTTTTTTTGGTAAATATTTTGTTTAGTGAAATTATGTTTTGCTCTGGAAGATGTGGTGCTTTGGGATTTAAATTTTTTTTTTTTTTTTACAAAATGTTTAATGTTAAGGCAAACGTCATTTTATTTTATTTTTCAAAATGTTGTGTTTTAAGAAATGTCGTAGTGTTTTCTGAAATGTTAGTGTGTCCGTACCAAAAATATCAACATACTGTATGTAAATCTGAAAATCAAACACATGCTGTCAGTCTGGTTCTGTACTCACACGGCAGCTGCCCTGAAGCCGCCAATGATGACGATGATGATGATGACGATGATGATGATGACGATGATGATGATGATGATGATGATGATGATGATGATGATGATATTGCATCACGTGCTGGCGTGCAGGGGGAGATGACCTCATCATCGTAGTGTTTATGGATCACTGGGCCGCTGGCCTTGATTTCTGTTATTGAATTATGGGAAATTCATTCTTTTTATTGAAGGAGTGGCTCCCAAAATCCAATAAGACAGTCAGCAGTCCTCCGGTCAGAGAGCCCTCACCATTCAGAAGCAGCAGCAATGTCATCCTCCGCCCGTTCGGCTGGTTGGAAACACGGAGGAGGTGTGAAGGAGGTGATTTCTGTTTCTGAAAACTGACACAAAAAGAAACAAAAGATTAAAAGATCAGAGATTAGAAGCTGATTTTTGTGGGATTTAACTCGACGCAGTTGTGAGCAGACAATACTGCATCTCACAGTTCACAGTGAAGCACGTTAGACTTCATATTCAATATTGACAGAATCAGTTCGGATGGAGGTCTGAAGATGCCTGTTTTTATGCTTTCCCATCAGCCGGATTTAAAGTTCTCATCAAACAGCAGACAGAGTGCTGTTTGTTTCTGTTTGCCGTAAAAACAGGAAGCCAATGAGGGACTAACTGTGGATTTTGATTGGCGTTTACAGCGGGCTTTATACCTCATTTTCCTGGGGTGTATAATATATGACGGTATCAGCTGCCTCTTTTCATTTCCAGCTCTTTCGCAGCAGTGTGATGCTCCGGTGGACGCATCGCTTCATCACACGGCGTCAAATATCATCCCGAGCATCGCGGATCAAAAAATGTTCTGGCACACAATCGCAACAATACAAAGTATAATTTTCTTGTCAGCTTTTTTTGCATCTGTTTGTGTTGAAGTTTGGCATAAATCGATAAAGCAGATTTTAGGTTTAGTAAGGGTTCGTGTTACGGTACAGTAGGGCACGGGCAGGTTGTCTCGTCTGTAGGTACATCTGCACATCCTGCCCGCCTCCAGGAAATTTCTTCATCTTTGGCACAAACGTCCCCTTTGACTCGAGGATGAACTGATTAGAATTTGGTGGTGATTGGTCAAAGGTCAAGTTCAGCGTAACCTTGCATCTGTCTCATTCTTGTGAACACGTTATTTCATGAGCACTTCGAGGGAATTTTTTCAAATTTGGCACAAACGTTCAGGTAAACTCAAGAATGAACTGATAAGATATTAGTGTTTAAAGGTCACGGTCACAATGACATTGGGTACATCCTATTCTTGTGAATGCAATATGTCAAAAACATTGTGCAAGAATTTCTTGAAATTCGACACAAACATTCGTTTGGACTTAACGATCAGTTGATCAGAATTTGGTTGAAGTCAGAGTCCTGCAGTCAGCAGAGGTCGGCCTGTTATCAGCACAATGTGCTTAAATTTACCTGAAGTTTGTTTCAGATGGAGCTTTTCATTTTTATATAATGCTGGAAAGTTTAATAAATAATAATAAATCACATGTTTATTACACTCCAACACACCATGAAACTGAGTCAGTGAACTATGAGGACAAAAAAAAACCCACAAAAAAATAAAAAAGTAAATATTTAAACCAAACTTAACCTTATGATATCTTCATATAAGAAAGTAAAAGAAAACCTTAAAGCTTGACAGAAATAATGATTTGATGTGCTCCAAAGATGCAGCGGGATCGAGGACAAATGTATTTTTGCTTTTGTAAACTTTGTTTGAAAAATGACTAATAAATCTACCTTCTGCCGTCGGTCCTCTGCTGCAGGAGTCTCTGGGGTGAACACAGGGGCCGAAACTAAAATCCTGCAGATGAACATGTGCAACTCAACCTGCGTGAGTCTGCTCATGAAACGTAAACTGATTCAACAGGAAAAGGCTGCGTATCTCAGAGCGGCCGCTTAATTAAAATGTGATAATGGGCAGCTGGGTTCACGAGGAGGCTAAAGCCGCGTGCTTAAAGGTGCAGTGTGTGCTCCCGTGGACGTCTTCGGCCCCTGGAGCGGGATTGATCTTTGGCTCGCACAGGAGAGCCCGGCCCTCTCTGGGCTTAAGGGCCACACACCTGTGCATGCATCGGGGCCGGATAAGCCCAGATTAAGCTAAAGTTACCAGCTCTCTGCCTGCAATGTCATTCAAAACCTCAACGGCAGCCGCGCGGCGGACAAAGCGCCTTTTGGGCTGTCCTAATAAACGCCATTAGCTTTGAGACATCAAACATGGAGGATTATGGGATTTTCTGGCCCGAAAAAAAAGATGGAGGGTCCGGGGGACTCCCTCGCTCAGCCGTCCTTTCTCTGCAGAGATTACGCTACAATTTGTTTTCCTTTTTTCCGCCATTTCGTATGTCCCCTCCTCCTTTTGCAGATTCCTCACACAGAAAAAGTGGTACAGTAATCCCCTGCAGAGAATCTAAGAGCGCAGTAAAAAGGAAGATTACACAGGGCTTTGTAAATTGTTTCTATACACATGTGCATGGGTATTTGGGAGATCTGCAGGGACTTAACACGAGACGTGAGCACACACACACACGAACACACACACACACACACACACACACGAGCATCATTTCTGTGTGCTATTCTTACTCTGCTTCTGTTGACTGAAACATGACGGCAGTTTAGCCTCACAGAGACTGAAGTCAAGGAGAGGAAACAAAGAGAGAAACAGCAAGTGTGATGTGACGTTTTAAAAAAACTGTGACGCGCTGACGTTAAACATTTATTCTGACGTATACACGCCGAATTTAAATGACCGACTTTCACAGTTTATTATTTTTTGTCATATCCACATCGGTTACAGAGAAGCAGTCGCTTAGTTCTCGGGCTTAACAATGAACATTAAATCAGTATGAAAATAAAACTGCATCAGTAAAAAAATGACAATCAAGAGCTTTAGCGAGATACCTGACTTACTTTGGTTGGGGGCCACTTTAGCAAAATGACAGGAGGGCCAGGGGCCAGTCGCAGCAGCTCCATACATGTTTCTGGGGTTTTAGGGCATTTCTCAGATTCTGGGATGTTTGTAGGATTTCAAGGCATTTTTTGAATTTTAGAACATTTCTAGGATTTTAGGAATTTTCTGTTTTTTTTAAGAACATTTCTTTGATTTTAGGACTTGTGAGCTATGATTTTAGAACATTTCTTGAATTCCAGGACATTTCTATGATTTTTAGGAATTTTCGAGGACATTTGTTAGATTTTAAAACATTTCTCGGATGTTGAAATATTTCTTGAATTTTTGGATGTTTCTGGGATTTTAGGATGTTTGTCAGATTTCAGGACGTTTCTCTTATTTTAGGGCATTTGTCAGATTTTATGATGTTTGTCATTTGTTGAGACGTTTCTCAGATTTTAGGACGTTTCGAGGATTTGAATGTTTCTAGGATTATGTGACATTTGTTGGATTTTAAAACATTTCTTGGACTTTGGCACATTTCTTAGATTTTAGGATGTTTCACTAATTTCGAGATGTTTGTCAGATTTTAGGATGTTTCTCAGAATTTGGGATGTTTATAGGATTAGGAGGCATTTCTCAAAGTTTGGGAAGTTTCTAGGATTACAGAACAGGTTCAAAAACCAAAGTGTACACAAAGATCTTGTATATTGTTTCGGTTTTGTACAAGACTACTTTTTGGCACAAGATGCTCCAGATATTTACATTTTGGACACTTTTCACAGGACAGAAACATAATGTGTTCATGTAAACTCGCACGCAGACATCCCTAAAACAGGGTGCTTCCTCTGTTTGGGCCCTTTAACATGGCAGCTAAAGGGCCCAAACAGACGCCATGAGGTCAGCGATAGTTTATGTTCCTGCTCTGAACAGAGTCATGTCTATAGTAATGAGCGGGGCCCCTCCCCACCTGAACGGAGCCACAAGTCAAGTCGTCCCTAACAGGAGTCAAAGGTTGGCTGCTGCTAATCCATGTAACACTAGGAGAATAATCCTCGGGGCTGAGGCCTGCCCGCTCCACTTTTCTTTTCTCCCTTTTGTTTTTCTGGAAAGTGATCTTGGAAAATGTTTCAGCGATGGCCCCCAGTCTGCAGAGAGAGGAGCGGGGGCCCAAACACAATTGTGTTTTTTTTTACTAATTTGTGGGTCGTGTTGTTTCTCCTCAGGCTGCAGCAGAGCTTCAGAAAACAACACGGAAACACCGAGAAAAGAAAGAAAGCGGATCAATTCGTTTTTTCACTGGGCTCCCAGTCAGTGTGGTTTTGCTGTTTTTTGGCAATATCGTATTTTGAAAACGCACACACACACACACACACACACACACACACACACACACACACAAAGTGAGGTGCAGACCAGAGTTGAATAAAGTCCATCAAAACTGAACACCTAGGACCGGTCCTCTGTGCTTTAATCAAAATGATTGAGCGCTGCTTTCTGAGTTTGTTTGCTTTCGTCCAAATCAGAGAACTGTTTTTTTACAAAGTTGCATTATTACCTGGTGTTGGTTTGTGTTTTCATGGCAGCATTTGCAAGCCGACCAAACGGACTTAATAAAAAGCCTTGAGCAAGAAAACCTCACGCCGTTGGTCAGAATCTCACGGAGGGAAAACTCTCAAAAGTTTGAAAAAGAGATTTTGGGATTTTTAATGAATTGTGTCATTTCAGAATAAACTTCTGTTTTCACAGGAAAAGAAAAGTTTCTGCTCGTTAGATGCATACAGTATTTTTCAAAATAAACTTTCCAAGTTGCTAAAACATCTCATATTTATATGTACTGCACCGAGTAACAAAAGCACATGGTCATGCTACTGCAAAGGGTGCCGTTTGGCCACATTATAAACTGACAGCGCCTGGCCACGAATCGCACCACCACAAAAGGAGCCACATCATGAACTGACGCCAACCAGATGCATAACATACTGCCACAAAAAGCTGCTGTCTGACTGCATTACCCAAACAAACATCATGCCGCTGTGCAAAGTCTACGATATGAACTTACGCTTCCTGGCCATGCATCGCACCGCCGCAAAAAGTTGTCGTTTGGCTGCACTATAACCTGAAGTGGCCCGGCCACGTATCATACTGCCACATAAGGCGACATCTTGCCGCATTATATAAACTGATGCCACGCAGCCAAGTATCATATTGGTGGGTTAAATTGCTGTCTTGTCACGTTATAAACTGAAGCTGCGCGGCTGCATACCATACAGCTGCAAAGGCACCACCAGATGATGTCAACTCATCACATGACCGGGCGTGTCATACTGCCATGAAAGGTGTCTTCTGCATCAGCGTTTGACGCCCAAATCACTGACCAAGCGGTGTTACATGGTGACTTGTAAAGGAGAACAGACGGTGGGTGAAGGTATCGAGTTTTTTAAGTCGTCTTCATATATTATTTCTTTTATTTTTATCATCTTTACTTGAAAACTTTATCCAGTTATTACTTAAACTGCCTTTTGAGATGCCTGTTAATGTCTTTATTTGCTTTTTTCTTGTTGACGATTCGCGCTCTCTTTTTGTTCTTGTCCTTCTCTGTCTCGCATGTTTGTGGACATTTATCCGATTATTCCCCGAGTTCCTGCCTTGCTTTGTCTGTCACAGCACTTTGTGTTTTTAAAGGTGCTACAGAAATAAAGTTGTTAATGGCATTATTTTTATCATTATGAAAAGTCACTGGTGTTCAAGTCAAGCTGCATTTTTTTTATTTTTTCAAGTTGAGTCCAAAGTCATCAAATTTGTGTCTCCGGTCTGTCTTGAGTCCAAATCACGTGATCAGAGTCCACATCTCTGCTTCTAGGCGTTAAAATAATCGACTTTTTAAAGACTCCTCCTCAGTTTGGCTGAATTTAGGACACAACATTTCTTTTGATGCGTCTTTAGAGACGTGCAGGTCTCGTCTCCAGGTGATTGTGACAGGTATTAATACAGGTAATAATGACAAATGAGATTCCTTTAATCCTGATGGGAGGCGAGCGCGCTGACGCCACGCTGAAGCGACGCAGTAAAGAAAGGCAGCTCATCTAAACGGCTGTAATCCCGCCGGTTTGATGGACACTTAAGCAAATAGATTCTGTGTTTGTACATCTTGTAAGGTATGGATTATAGGCTCAATATAAATCAGATAAGAATATAAACCGCAGATATTATCACCTGCAGGCGAACGGATGAATGACTCTGACAGTAACTTCACGTTTAACGTGATTAGAAACATTCCTCATGATGCGTTTCCTCACGTTTCCTAAAGCTGTGTTTCCCTTTGTTTTCTGCAGCTTCTATGCAAATAAATGCATCAAACACACACACTCGCACACACACTCGCACACACACACACACGCACGCAGCGTGGCCTTCAGGCAGGTGGAGGCATCGACACTCAAACCACGTTCAAAGGAGGATGCACCCGCTTCTCCCCTCAGCCGACATTGCGAAGGTCTCTTCTGCCTTAATCCTCTTTGACTTTATTCATGCAAAGGTCATCTCTGATTCTAGAAATGGAGGAGCGATGATGGTGGAGGCTCGCTGTGGAGAGCCTGGAAAACTGTGTGTGTGTGTGTGTGTGTGTGTGTGTGTGTGTGTGTGTGGTATAATTTTGGATGCATTTTGTTGTATTCATGTGATGTCAGAAGGTCGTAGTTTTCCAAGTTGGGACGTCGTTTTTCTGACTTGGTTTATGAGCTTTGAGGTGGAACGGTGAGAACAACGTGGAAGCTGCACAGAAGATGAGCTGCATTTTAATGCTAAAAGCGTTTAATAAACAAAAGGTTGAAATCTGTTTCCTTAATCTCATGATTGTCCATAATCGTGAAATTTGTATCTGTTTACATGTATCTTAAAGGGTTATTTTTCAAGTTTTTATGACTCTTATCAACATTGGAGTGGACAAACATGCTTCTCAATGCAATTCTGTGTTTAATATTATTGCAACGATCAAAACAACAACAAATAGTGTCCAGAATAACCTCAATCAGTGCCCAAAAAACCTGCAGAGTGCACACAATTTCAAACACACAACAAGCAGCAACATGCTGTCGAAAGTTTGTCTCGTGTGGACTTCAGGCATCTCCGCTGCAAACCAGCGTGGTCTGCCTGTGGCGAGGGGGAGGAGCTGTCTGCTTGGTCAGTAAGTGACATTTTAGTCTGGATATACTCGATGATGGTAAAGCATTCACATCGGCAGCAAATGCAAATAACTTTGGTCGTTTTGAGCGAACCGTCTGTTCGACTTCAGAGCCGAACTTCATAAAAAAAAACTCTCATCCATTTCTGCACACAGCAGTTTGTTTCTGCTGCCATCTACAACGTTACTGCTGCATCACACCCTGATTTCCCAAAATACAGGGTGGGCCGAGGGTCATAATTTCAGAATATGCGTTTGTCAGTCACATGTCACAAAAAAATGCGGCGTTAATATGAATTTGCGTCAACTCGTTATTAACGTGTTAACTTTGACAGCCCTAATTTCTTAAATGTGCTTTTGTATTTAATCTAAGTGGCTGTACATGGACAGCAGATAACATTAATA